>NC_135693.1:747500-797500 GCF_964276395.1 Gasterosteus aculeatus | reverse complement strand
TGCATGGTAACCACACTCCCCCCAGCCTCTATACAGGGTAACCACACTCCCCCCAGCCTCTATACAGGGTAACCACACTCCCCCCAGCCTCTATACAGGGTAACCACACCCCCCCCAGCCTCTCTACAGGGTAACCACACTCCCTCCCAGCCTCCATACAGGGTAACCACACTCCCTCCCAGCCTCCATACAGGGTAACCACACTCCCTCCCAGCCTCCATGCATGGTAACCACACTCCCCCCAGCCTCTATACAGGGTAACCACACTCCCCCCAGCCTCTATACAGGGTAACCACACTCCCCCCAGCCTCTCTACAGGGTAACCACACTCCCTCCCAGCCTCTCTACAGGGTAACCACACTCCCTCCCAGCCTCTCTACAGGGTAACCACACTCCCCCCAGCCTCTATACAGGGTAACCACACTCCCCCCAGCCTCTATACAGGGTAACCACACTCCCCCCAGCCTCTATACAGGGTAACCACACTCCCCCTGCATGCAGGCTGGAGGCTGGCTAAAAATGAAAACAATTTACACCAGCCAGCGAAAGAATGCACAAGATTTAGCGTCAGACTGAAATGGGTTGTCGGTTCGATCCCAGGATCTGCTAACCCGCATGTCGTTGTGTCCTTGGGCAAGACACTTAACCCAACATTGCTCCTGTAGCTGTGACTACAGTGTGTGGATGGTAGTTGCTGATGGCAGGTGTCACTGTGTGTGGTTCTCCTGTCATCAGGGTGTGAATGGGTGTGAATGGGTGAATGATGTCATGTAGTGTTAAAGCGCTTTGAGTGGTCAGAAGACTAGAAAAGTGCTATACAAGTACAGTCCATTTACCATTTAGCCCCCCCCCCCAGCCTCCATGCAGGGTAACCACACCTTCTCTGCTTGCTGGATCAACACTGAAGGGGGAGCTGAAGGACAAGTGCACATTGTCGTAATCGTGTTTTGATTGGATTAGAATGTGGTATTTTTCCGTATCTGCCGCGCTCCGTGTGCCATATGGCGTGATGGATGCCAGTTAGCGACAGAGCCAGAGTCAGGTGTGAGTTTGATTGCTTTTGTTGGCTGAGCAGAGCTTCTCCTTGGCCCGCCACGGTCCTTCAAACCAGGGCTGTGGTCGTACAGTTGGAGAAGTCCAAATGGGGGCCGAGGCGGGGTCAAAGTGCCCATTGAACAGGGTTCATACCTTCGTCTTAAAGCTGCAGTGTGCTCCGTATTCTTTTGTTAACGGTGGTAGAAAATGACTCTCCTCAGACCGCCTCGGCGTCTTTCAACCTGTTATCCTGAGCTGGGCTTTTGAGCCGCGACAAAAGGCATAGTTTAACCCGAATCGGAGGAGGTAAAGTTACCACAACATTTGTGCAAGAGAAGCAGTGATGCTACAAAACTGTGGGGAAAATACCTGTGTGAGCAACTACAACTGGCGGACTGATGGCTCCAGTAGTTGTAAATTATCCACGGACGGACAAACAGATGCTCACACACACTCACACACAAACACAACAAAACACGTGATCTCCCCACAGAAGGAACCTGGCGGAGATTAAAAAGTAACAAGACTAGAAATGATCGTTTGTGTCCCTTGTGTCTGCTGGATGTGTAACCACCATAAACGTGTGGACTGTTGTTACGAAGCTTCGCCCCGTCGGGTTCCGACCGACACCATTATTCATTTTTAAACCAGTGAATGGAAGTTCCCACATCTGGCGGAGGAGTGATGTGGAGGTGCCGTATACAGCTGTGGAAGCAGCAACATACCTGTCAATCACAAAGCATTTCCCTGCTTGATGTTCTATTTGACTCTAAATGGACCATTATTCACAAAATCAACATCATGCTGTGTTGAAGAAGACAAACCTAGAGATTGAGATGAACTAATCAAGAGAGGAACAAATCAAGAGAGAAGTAGAGTAATTTTCTCATGGACTTCTATGCAATCTAAGACGTCGCCCCCTGGTGGATATTCGATAGAATGCAGGTTTTAAGACACTTCCACACCTGCTCTAGTCGGCATAAGCAGAGTTTTCCACCCAGTAACCGCTACACCGCTGTTCAATAAATTGTTCATGTCTCTTGTCATATTGAGGCAACACTCTTGGAGAAACATCAGATTTGAGTTTATGATTCATTTCTATGGTCATGTTCCTATTTTCTACTTTAAGATACATCCCCCTCAGTAACAAAAAAACGTACATGCCAATACACGGCACAGTAGTGAGCTGAGAGGTCATTCTAGAGAAAAGCCAAACTATGGGATGTCGTTTTAGTTTGAATTCATTTGAAATGAACATACTTCAGTGCAGTGCAGTGCCCCCTAATCTCCTTGAACAGTTTTTGGTCCATAACAGCGAGAGTGAGAAAGAAAGCAGGTAGGAGAATAAACACCTAAACCCGACCACCACATCCGGGTTCCTGTCTGCTATTGTCCCCCATGCAGCGGCCTACAAAGTCCTGGATTCTGTGCAGTGAAAAGCATAGCTGAGTGTCTCCTGTGTCTGTCATACACTACGTAACTTTGTTGTTAACTTTATTACAATATTATTCCAGACGAAAAGTGAGACACAAGTGAGAAAGAAATCCAATGAGAGACATTTATAAACGGAAGATGACATTTCGAACACCTCCTATGTGAGCATTTAGAATTAGCATAAATCTATATACCATCTTATGAGAAATCGGAGCTCGCTCCCGCTCTTCTAACACATTTATGGCATATTTTAGCAGGACGATGGGAATGTTCTGTGGTTATTCATCTTCCTGTCAGCTTTCACACTGTGTCAGCATCTCCTCTCATGAACACCCATCAACCCACGCAGCAGCACCCTGAGCAGGGGCCCCTGAAGGGCCACTACAACAGAAAGGAAGCCCATGACAAGCCGGAAGAGTAAACGGATCTTTATCTGTAACTGCTCTAAAACGTATGTTTTTGGTGTCATAGTCATCGGTCACAGCTCTACTCTATATTCATTGTAAATACCAGATTGACATGCTTATAAATAAGGACTTAATAACCACTGCGATTATCCAACCAAAGACATTCAAATGTGTTACTTCTCAATTCCGACTTTTTTTAGAAGTCACTGAAGGCAACAACGTGACGTCAGGCGGTTTGGATTTCCTGGCGGGACGCGTCGTACACGGACCGCGTCTTCTCACCGGGAGCGAGCGGCCGAGTCCTCGGCGCGGACATGGACAGCGTCTTGCTCAGAGACAACCCGCTGCTCGTCCCGCTCAACCGGGACAAGACGCTATACGACGGATTCATCACCGTGCAGGCAAGCTAGCGGCTCCTTCCGGTCCCCCCGCGTCATTCCCCGCTGCCCGTCACGTGAGCGGCGGAGTAAACGCGCCTAACGCCGAACGTCTCGGAACATGCGTGTTATTCCCGAGCACCGTACAACCCCCGTGTCAACATGTCTCGGGTAGTCGCACTCCGTGGGGACAGGGGGGGACAAAGACGCATCCCGACCAAGTAACCGTGTAGATTCAGACATACTCGACATCCAATGAGTCCCAGACATTTTATTTTGGGACATGTCCCATGTCCGTTTCTAGCTGAAGACGCGTTTCTTTAGCACCGGGCTGCGTGCTCGCATGGCCGCTTACTAAGAGCTGCTGTGACCCTCACAGGACCGGGACTTCCGACTGAGGGTGCTGCTCCCGGCTGCTGGAGGACTGAAAGGTGCCAGGTAGGAGCCAGGCGTCCCCGTCCCGTCCCCGTCCCCGTCCCTGTCCGTGTGTCTGTTGATGCTCTACTCTGCCTTTGTTCCTGCAGGCTGCACTGCTGTTGGCAGTTGAAACACCTGTTGCAGGGCTACGAACACGTAGTGAAGCAGGTAAACGCCGCCTCCGTCCCCGGAGACACCGGCGCTGTCCTCCTGTCTCCGTCGGATTGATTGTTTCTTGTTGCGTCATTGTGGCCCCTTTGTGTTTCCTGTGTTTCGCCCGTCAGCGTCGCCTCACTCGGAAGCAGAGGGAGAAAATATTTTCCACTGTTGTAATTAACGTGGCCTGTAAAATGTCCCTGTTTGTCCTGCTGCCCCTCAGGGTGATTTGGATGAGATTGATATTTCACCCCGAGCTGCAAAGTTCATTATTTTCACAGCCTTTAAGCCATCATTAATTATTGAAGGTGCTGGCAGCCCCCATTAATCACAAACACCGTGTTTGATTTGAATGGCTGGCTGGAGGAAGAAGAAAGAAATCGACAGTGTCACTTCATTACCCCCCCCCCCCCCATTCAAGGGTGTCTCTTCTCTCCCGTTTGCCTCCTCAGAGGCTGCAGCAGTCGGCTGATCTTGTCACTTTCGTTCTGGAGCTGAAGACCGTCCTGGTGAGGGGGACAATGACACAGTGGCTGCGCGGCCACTCTGACGCTGTTGCCGTGGGAAGAGGAAGTCAATGGGAACCTTCAGGCGCCATCACGGGCCTCGATAATGAGCCACACGTGTATATTTTGTCAGATTAATGAAAAGTCATTTATGTGCCGGCCAGCGAAGGACGGCCCTGATTCAGCGGCGTCTCTACTTGTTTGCTTCTGGGATGAAGACGGATGGTGCACCAAATTCTAAGCGCTCCCTCTGCTGTTGCAGGAAGTGTGTCTGAAAAGCTGTCCGGAGTGCCGCTCCATCCCCCCCCCCCAGTATTACTCGCGGCTCATCTCTGAGATGGAGACCCTCGGGTGGAGCAGGTAAGTGACTGCGCTGGAGCCGAAACACCATGACGCGTCGTTGGAGGCTCAGGGCTTTTATTGTGAAAGGGAAGAACGGAAGGAGGGGATCTGGTCTCTGGGAACGTTCTAAATAAGGATCCTCCGTCATGTAGTTTTAAAAATACATCCACAAATACATCCACAGCTCAGAAAAATCCTTCTGGAAAAAGGAGGATGTGCCTCTTTCTGCTGGTTATTATTCATGACACAACAGGACAAATTCTCAATGCGTTGGCTCGAGCAAAAACTTCCATTTCCCTTTTGTTCTCATTAGAACTGTAATCGTGTCGAGCACGGAGGTGGGCCGGGTCAGTCAACCCTTGGCCATGGTTTGGTGAGAGCGGGCTGGGTGGAGAGTGCAGCAGGCCGACATCAATCCCAGCGCGTCACCCACACGCTTCGTTCTTTCCTCACAAACGCTTTCTCCTTGTGACTTTGGAAGCTTTTTACCTACCTCACGGTGCTAAATGAGCCTCCTGGACCCGCCCGGCTCCTGTGATGGGGGTGTGCTTTGTTAAAAGCTGTGCAGACAATAGCGTCTTACTTCATGCATTTGCATCTCCTGCAATAATCTGTGATGGAAAAATCCCAGTGTTTCTTTTTGTGGAGGAAACCGGTGCATTGGCCTATAAAATGACAGCATGAAACTCACTCACTCCTCACTAGTCCCTCACTTCCTCACTCTCACTCACTGACTTCCTCACTACTCACTAGTCCCTCACTTCCTCACTCTCACTTACTGACTTCCTCACTCCTCACTAGTCCCTCACTTCCTCACTCTCACTCACTGACTTCCTCCCTCACTAGTCACTCCTCACTCACTCCTTCCTCACTCACTTCCTCACTCTCACTCCCTCACTTCCTCCCTCACTACTCACTCATTCCTCCCTCACTACTCACTTCCTCACTCACTCCTCCTTACTTCCTCACTCACTTCCTCCCTCACTCACTCCCTCACTTCCTCCCTCCCTCACTACTCACTCCCTCACTCCTCACTCACTTCCTCACTCACTCCTTCCTCACTCACTTCCTCACTCTCACTCCCTCACTTCCTCCCTCACTACTCACTCATTCCTCCCTCACTACTCACTCCCTCACTCCTCACTCACTTCCTCACTCACTCCTCCTTACTTCCTCACTCACTCCCTCACTCCTCACTCACTCACTGGCACACAGAGCATCAGCTGCATCGACGGGTCCTTTAAGATGAGATGTAGATGAAACTGCTCCACAGCACATTAAGTGCAGATTATAGTTTCAAGTGGCTCACAGTGAGAAAAGTGATCAAATACTTTCTAATAGTGAACAACAAGGCAACGTTCCCAGGATGCTTTGCAAGTGCAACTCTGCGCCGCGTACCGTTTACCTCAGAATTAGTACGAGCAGCTCAGAAGCCAGAGACGAAGATGAACCCATATTCTCAGCTGGTCCGGCTCCGGGACCCACCAACACCCCTTGATGACAAGCCGCGACCCAAATCGAGGAACATTCTCAACTTCTCAAATGTATTTAATGAAAATATGGTGCAGTTTGAACCTGAGACAGTATAGAGACAGAATACGTAAGCCAACAAAAACCAAACAGCCAGCTGTTAATTCTAATTCTTATTTTCCCAGGCAAAGGCCTGCGACCCATTAAAAACGAGTCGAGAATCACTGCTTTAAAAGGTGTGCGTGTTTTCCCCACAGGTAAGCTTAACATGTAACGTGTCTGGCTATAGAGCCCCCCCCTCCCCCCCCCCCCAGCAGTCTAAACCGATTGGAGAGTGTGGAACAACACGTTAACAAATGGCTCTTAATGGCTTCCTTATTTTTAGTTATTGAGTTCTAGTTAAATCCAGGTCACATTTAATAGCTGCGCAGCGACAGGCCCAGCTAATGCTGCCCCCCTCTCCCCCGTCGGGAGGAGAGGGGGGTTAGTGGGAAGATATCTTCTCTCCCCCAGCTCGGATTAAGTCTCCACTACGACACTCATTTTCCACTTTCCTATTAATGACTGCGGCTACAATTATGATATTAGCAAAATGCAAATGGCTTTAATTGAAGACTCTCAGGTCTGACTGGGAGGGGGGGGCTGGCTGGGCGACGGGGGAAACGGGCGAGGTGCCTTTTGGTGTCGCGTTACGGTTGGAGGCTTTATACTCCGTGGGCTCAACCGCCAAACGCTCGAGATCCGCTTAGCCTCTTAATTGGGATGGGCCCGTGCTAATAGCCACCAGGGGCTGTGCTGTCTGCTGATTGGGCCAGGTAAGTGTGTGTGTGTGTGTGTCACCGACCTGCCACAGCGTGGTCATCTTAATTGCCGGGAGACGGCACGCCATGTGTTAATTAATGGAGGAAAACGAGGTCAAGTAGGGCGGCCGCCATCACTCCGCCCACTCCCCCATAATCACACGCCAGGACTGGATTCCTAGTGAGAACCTGCTAGTTGGCCCAGTCAGACCGCTAACGGGCTAATTAGTTAGCGTATAGCTGAGCCTGCGCTTTGTCAAAGCGTGGGTCTCTTTAATGCGTCGTCTGGTGCCTTCGTTTTGCTTGTGAAGCGCTTCCACCTCAGCGGCCATTAATCAAGCGTAGAGAAGAGGAAACCTTCGGCTGTGGAGCTGCAAATGGGACGCTGTCATCAGTCTTCCCCGCAGGACGCCTCGACTGTCCCGCTGTTTCCATCAGGGCCGGGAGAGGAGGTGCTTGTTTGTTAGCGCCGACCCTACTGGATAAGTCTCACTTTCCCACCAGCGTCCCCAAGTAGAACTTTAAACTACTCGCACAATTCAAAGGAAATATAGTACATTCAATTAAATACTGTTAGATTCCAGTGATAAATAGTTTCAATTATTGTATTTAATGAAATAATGTATAAGTATTTGAATACAACAAGTGGTCATGTACACTGAGCTCGCACTAGTGACCCCCCCCCCCCCCCCAGCCAGACAGACCGGTTGGCTTTGGCTGACTATTCCACCCCCCTCTGAAGTTGTACACCATGGGGAAAGAGCGCTAGGACGCTCATTTAATTCCAGGTGGCTTTAAAAGGTGTTCTGTCTTTTTTCAAACCCTTTATAACACCAAGCAGACAGCACTTCATTTAAACCACTAAATGTCACACGTCATGTGTTCATTCCGATGCCGCCACTTCCTCCACCTGCGTAGCTTTCTGGGCCCGCCCTCTTTCTGGGCCCGCCCTCTTTCTGGGCCCGCCCTCTTGGTGTACCTGGGGGTACCCGGTTTCTATTAAAGAAGGGCCTGATGGGCGTGTTAGGGGAGTGTTAATCTGCACGCGGTTTAGAGGGAGTGGGACACGAAGGCGCCTGAGAGAAAAGGGGCGAGCACGTGACCCCTCGGCGCCGGTCGCTTGTAGCGACACAGACGCACCATCGTGCCAAGTGTCCCATCGGACCGTCACCTCCCCTAAAGCCGAGTTTATGCTTCAGAGCGACGCAGCCTCCTTACGTGTGTCGAGACATTTTTCTTTTTTTCCATTTTTCTTGGGACGCAAGGCTGTGATTGGTCCGCTAACTACGTCCTTTACCGAGTCTCACATTTCCGCTTTCATAGCCCGATACGGCCATTATTAAAAGAGAGAGAGAGAACGGATCAGATTGAAGAGCTTTTGTCTGAAGAAATGTGTAAATATGAGCGCTTATACGAGCCGTCATTGGCGGGTTGTAGAAGCGGGTTGGATTCACGGAGGGAGATCGCCGCTGGTCTGCCGGTCGAGAGGAACAAAGTTGTGGAGGAAAATACGGGACAAATGTGTCAATGATGAAAAGCAGCAGTGTCGATGCACGGGGCAATAAAGTCTATGATCAATAAATAAACAAATAAATAAATAGACGTGACTCTCCAGGTCGTCTTCAACTAAACACGTCACTCCGCCTGTTGTTCTGGAGGTGAATCGCTCTGCAACACACGCAGGACTTTACAAGCAGGAAGTGAAACCAGTGCGTCGACGCAGAAACACGCGCCGCCTTTAGTGTGTCGGCCCCGCTTGCATCACTCGGTAGACGCGCGTGTGGACGGGAGGAGCTGTGGGGCGGTTTGACTGAGCAGTAAATCGGACGTCAGCGCGTTCGGATCAGCTGAGAGTTTCTGCCCCCGGCCTCACAGGTTCTCATTAGCTGACGCCAGCTTCAAAATGGGAACTCACCCGAAAGTGAACTCTTCATGTGACCGGTCAATGTGATGGTGACTGTAGACCACGGGGGGGCTCAGTTTCCCAGCGCGGGCTTTATTGACCCAGAGAGCCAGTCCGTCCTGCAGCATCCCAGCAAACCAAAAAACTCATGTCAACAAAGGAAATCTTTTTACGCCTCGACAGAACAATACAAGCCCGTCCACGAGTTCACCTTCAACAAGCTCCATCAGTGAGTCCACCCATCAGCACCGCCTCGTTCAGGGTCACCAAAATAAATCCACTACAAACACGGACCTCAATGATGACCGGGACACCTGCTACTCAACATGGATTAGTGATAAATAGATGATCGATAAATAAATGTTTATTTATGAAAAGAGGTCTAGGGGGGGGGGGGTCCAGCAGCCACGAGGCCCCCAAGAGTCCCTTCCTCATAGTCCCATTTCAAAGGGCTTGTGTTTAATACGGGATTAACTGAATGGACACACAACGCTCACGCTTTTATTCGGGGGGGTCCTCCACCGCGTTGCGATTGCTTTTGTGTTTAAGGGATTCGAGCAGGCCGTGGTAACGCCGTTCCGATGTATCCGTCTTGGGTCAGTCGGTGCTGCGTGTTGATCTATCGTGTCCGCAGGCTGCTCTTCATCGACACCGAGTTCCGGACGCTGAGACTGAAGGCGGAGGACTCTTCAGGACGGCAGCACGTTCTCACCGTCAAGCTCAAGCCTAAGGTCACACACACACACACACACTGTCACTGTGGGGCTGTCACCATATCACATTGTTGTTGTGCGATTATTTATTGCGATATAATTGCATTTTTCAAACCATTTATGCTACTGAAGTGATAATGACAATGTAATAGCATAGTAATAAAGGTACGCTATTTCAAGCTAGTTTTATTTGCCAGAATAGTTAGACATTAGAATAATATATCCTAATATAAAATAAATAAGTGCAAGGGACAGTGAGCGGGCGACAAAATGTGTCCAGAGGAAAAGCGCTCCGCGGCAGCCGGGGGGGTTTAACGGGGCTTCCACCGCCGGCAGGGCGAGACGGAGCGGCTCGGCCCCGCTAACCACCGGCCCGAGAGGAACGCAGGGCGGCGGTCCGCCCAAAGAGGCGAAGGAGCCGCCCGGGGGGAGCGACAGTAGTTGAGGTTGAAAGGCTGGACGGATGGTTGTTGTTTTGGGAGATTTCACTGCTCTTCACCTGCTGACGTCTGGATGCTGAATTTGCTGATTCGGCGGATCGGCGCCGAATCAGCGGATCGGCGGTTCACTTCTGTGCCGCCCAATCTGGGCCACGCTGGGGGGCTGCAGAGAAAACGCAGTGACTGAGATGTTCCACAGATAAAACATCTCCAACTGCTACACAGTACTGCTGGGCTGGGGGGGGGGGGGCACTCTAATACATCCCCAAAGCATCAGAGGCGAAGCGTGTTTGCGTCCTGGAACAGGTACTTGGTGTCGGTGGAGTTTAGTGTTGGCTTGTGGACGGATGGAGACCCGGGTGTAGTATTCAGAGGGGGGGGGGGGGGGCTTTGCAGACGTTTTCTCACAACAAATCAAAGTAAGTCATTAGGACGCAGAGTTGGATGTTCCCCCCTGAGCCCCCCAGTAGCTGGCAGGGTTGCTGTATCTCCCAGTGGGCGCGGTGAGGTCGTGCTTACCGAAGCCCAGATGACCCCACGCTGTGCCCACCTGGCCCCCCTCCCCCCCCTGGCACCAAGTCCTCCCTGCTTCCACCAGATCCAGCGCCAGGTCATCCCTCACCGCTCACAGCCGGGGGGGGGGGGGAGCGAGGAGGAGGAGGGGGGGAGGACGGAAAGTTCTATCAGGCTGAAGGTGAACACACAACATGTCCTCAGCCGTCCATGAGGACAACGTGTCCAAGACGAGCCGCGCGGATGTCTCAAACCTCCATTCGACGTGGAGCTAAAGCAGCTCCTCTCCTAATCGCTGCATTGACTGTCTGGACGGCTGCCATAGCACTTTTAGGAGGTTTTGATTTAAGCTACGTCACTGTCTTCTCCACCCACAGCACCCTGCAGAGGCTCCTGAATGCTCGGCTGACCTGCCGGTCCCTCTGGCCATGACCTGGACGCCCCAGGTACGGACACGTCTCCAACGCCATGCTCTGTCTGTTGGCCTCCATAATGGTCCTCATCGAAGGATGTCCAACTATTTGGTGCTTTCTGTGTCAATTCAAGACCGAGACGTGGAGACGCCTTCTAGGGTCCTGTCAATCACCGTAGACCCGCCCTGCAGCACACCCGCTCCCCGTTAGTTTCATGTCAGTAAATG
The DNA here is from genome assembly GCF_964276395.1 of Gasterosteus aculeatus. Taxonomy (NCBI): domain Eukaryota; kingdom Metazoa; phylum Chordata; class Actinopteri; order Perciformes; family Gasterosteidae; genus Gasterosteus; species Gasterosteus aculeatus. Next base: position 786,347 of record NC_135693.1, on the reverse strand, counting down.
AGGAGAAGATTTCAGTCATGGCCTCACGCCTCTGCGGAGGTGATGGTGGACAGACCCCTCGTGGACATTTGAAGGCCACGTTATTAGGTTTCGTTCTCGTGGAGCCGCCCGACGTGGAGAGCGTTGATTCTCAACGTGCCGATTATTGAGGCTCAGACTGCGATTTAAGGGCTACACAAACACACTTGACTTCCCCTTGCTTAATTTGGCGAAGCACTCGTCCACCTGGCGTACGAGGACGCTGCCTCAGCCCCTCGGTGAGTCCGCTGTAATTGGCATAAGAAGCGCTTTGATGTGGAACCAGCTGTGCGCTCTTTGTATCTCTTTGCTTCCTCGTTATTGTTGTTTGCCGTCGTGCTTCTTTCACTCCAGCTCGGCTTTTCATCTCTGTCACTGCTGCCGAGTCGGCGTGTCGCTTACTCACTGACACGCACACGCACACACACACGCACACGCACACACACACACACACACACACACACACACACACCCCTCTGCTGCGTAGCAGCACTTTCTATGATAGACAAAGTGACTGCTAGTGTGGCAACGGAGAAAAACAAGGTGTGTGTGTGTGTGTGTGTGTGTGTGTGCGTGCGTGTGTGTGTGTGTGTACAGTGCTGCCGTATGGAGCCTGTCTGCATGCTGGGTCGCTGATGGATCTCTCCCACACTGCAACATGACGTGTGTGTGTGTGTGTTTGCTTGCATCTGTGCAAGTGTGTTGTTTCTTTTTGGCTCGTGTGTGTGTGTGTGTGTGTGTGTGTGTGTGTGAGGGGGAGAAAGAGAGAGAGGGGGGGGGTTGGGGGGGCTGCTGTCTGTCGGCAGACCTGACATGTTCATTTGAATGAGTAATTATTGCCTGCTCTGTTGCAGGGCCAAGACATGCCACTCTGTGCATGTGTGTGGAACGAGAGTGGGAAGAGAGACAAACCTGCGTGTGTGTGTGTGTGTGTGTGTGTGTGTGTGTGTGTGTGTGTATAGTCTGCTACCACAAAAGACACACGCACACAAAGGGGATTTTTAACAACTTAAAAACCGCATGAATTAAGGTATCAACAAGGTATCTGTATGATTTTTTTTTTTAATCTGTAAATGTAACTGAGTACAGGAAAGCGTGCGCACACGCACACGCACACACACACACACACACACACACAGGTTTGTGTGTGTGTGTGTCGGGGGGGGTTCTGCGGTTAGAGAGAGACCAGGAGAAAAGGTGACGTGATCTTCCCAATAAAACATGTTGGATGTGTGGAGCCTCGGCCAATCACCATTGAGCTCTGGAGCGTCTTCATTCAGCAAACCGTGTTTTGCTGCTATATTAATGCCCCAAACATCCCGCTGGGCCTCCGTGTCAGCTGAGGAGCAGATGAGCTCCGGGTCGCAGCCTTTCTTCCAGCCTCATGTTTTTCTCACAGAGCTTCTTCCTCTCTTTCCCTGCATGCACTGGGCTCAGCGTAGTTATCCCGGGCTGTAAGCATAATCACGCCACTGGCATTAATTGGGCTGTAATTGCCGCGGCTCTCAGCACCTGGGCGATGCTTAATTGTGTGCACTGTGCTGGCACAATGACCCATAATTTTTGGTTCATTTTTTCCACCTAATTTTTCCCTCTCATTCCATCTGTATTGGTCCCTGACACCTCCACCAGCCTCCTCTTCTCGTGTGTGTGTGTGTGTGTGTGTGTGTGTGTGTGTGTGTGTGTGTGTGCGCGTGCCTGCCTGCCTGCCTTAAGTTGAACTAGTTCTACCAACTGGTCGACTATCGACCATTTTAGTTTGTGATGTGATAATGAACTTCGTCCTCCTGTCAATCATCACTACTGAATATCCCAGAGCGGTGCTGGTCACTGTTGGGTGCTGGTCACTGTTGGGTGCTGGTCACTGTTGGGTGCTGGTCACTGTTGGGTGCTGGTCACTGTTGGGTGCTGGTCACTGTTGGGTGCTGGTCTGTTGGGTGCTGGTCACTGTTGGGTGCTGGTCACTGTTGGGTGCTGGTCACTGTTGGGTGCTGGTCACTGTTGGGTGCTGGTCACTGTTGGGTGCTGGTCACTGTTGGGTGCAAGCCTGTTGGGTGCGGGCCTGTTGGGTGCTGGCCTGTTGGGTGCGGGCCTGTTGGGTGCTGGTCTGTTGGGTGCTGGTCACTGTTGGGTGCTGGTCACTGTTGGGTGCTGGTCTGTTGGGTGCGGGCCTGTTGGGTGCGGGCCTGTTGGGTGCGGGCCTGTTGGGTGCTGGCCTGTTGGGTGCTGAAAGGGATCCGATGCGGCACTCAGGTGCCTTTAATGTAATAACCACGTGTGGTCCTATAGACGTCTATGGGGAAATGACTTTTTCTTCCTGTTGCTTGCGGTCCAATGCTAAACCAGGCTAGTCGTCTTCTGCCTAAAACACTGGCATGTAACATAAAATGCAGAATAATTCACAGAAATGAAGCCAAATGTGGTTTGCGGCAAGTGACCGCTGTGCTGCTTCTGCTCGGGTTGCTTCAGAGTACTCTGGACCAGCTGCACAGACAGTTCCTGCTGATCCTGGAGTCCCTGAGCGAGTTCTGGGACGTCCTGGACCAGATTGACAGCAACACGTGGATCCTGGAGCCGGAAAAACCCAGCCGGTCGGACACCATGAGGCGGATCGCCATCGGTATGAAGGAGCACACATTGTGCACCGCGGAGTTCACCTCAGTCCACGTGCTCAAAACAATGTCCATACGTTTGTGTTTGCAGGAACCAACGTGTCCATCAAAGTAGAGGTGGATCCCAAACACCCTCGGATGCTGCCGGAGTGCTGCCTGCTGGGAGCCGAGCACGGTGGGGCCCCTGACAAGAGTCCCACACACTAACCCTGACCTACATGAGGACGCAGGTCCCTTTCTAACAAACCGATGTGTCCGGAGATGCTGGTAAATCTGTGAGCGCCGCGTCGCCACTTCAGGCTGCTTCGTCTGCAGAACGCGGCGATGCCGGCCCCCGGGCCCCCGCGCTCTATTTAAGTCCCCGTCACTTGTCGGCCATTGTTTCTGTAAACCCAAGGTTGTGTGACTCGTAGCCTGTTGCCTAGCAATGCGCCTCAAAAGATATTGAACACATCACACCTCAGCCACCCAGACGGGAGGCAGGCAGCGACCCTCAAATACGAGGGGGGTCGCGCATACATATTGCTTTGTGCATGGAGGAGTAACGGTGAGTTCATATCTGCAGGAATGAGGGAGGCCGTTTAACGCGGTGCACGCTGGGACCCTTTTGAAGACGGTCTGATTTTCTCAGAGCTTGTACAGTGAGGAGCATTTGATACACTGCTGATTTTGCAGGTTTTACAAAGCATGGAGGAGTTTGTAATTTGTATCATAGGTTCTTCAACTGTGAGTGAACAAATCCAGAAGATTACATTGTACGATTTTTAAAAATATCTATTCATTGCATGACATGTATTTAGTAACAGTAACAGCATCCCAACGTGAAGCAGGGAGGTGGGATCATTCTTTGAGGAGGCTTTTCTGCAAAGGGGACATACCGACTGCACCATATTGAGGGGAGGATGGATGGGGCCTTCCCTCAGTGAGGGCATTGAAGTTGGGTCCTGGCTGGGTCTGAACCCGAAACACACAGCCAGGGCTCCTAAGACTCATCTCAAGGTCCTGGAGGGGCCTCGCCAGAATCCAGACCTGAACCCTATAGAAAGTCTTAGGGAGCTGAAGGATGTGGAGAAGGTCTGTATGGAGGAGTGGGCCATGCAAACAAAGGTTTCTGTAGCAAATATTTAAAAAATAAAATCCTACTATGTGATTTTTGTGGATTAGTTTTAGATTCAGTCACTCTCCGTTGAAGAGTACCTATGATTAAAAATGACTCCTACGTGCTTTGTGTGCAAACCCTGCAGTGTATCAGATACTTGTTCTCCCTGCTATATATTCTAATAATGTACATCCTAAGTGTGGATGGAATGCCATACAGGGCGTTTATTGCTGGTCCCCAGACTGAAGGCCTGTGTTGTGTTGTTGCAGCGGTGACTCCGCTGAGGAATAAGCTGAACGCCAACATGCACCTGTGGTAAGATTCACATCACACAACGTGAAAGAGCATTTTTAAATTGGTTTAAATGTTTTCTTTTGTAAAACGTTGTGCTTTTCTTTTTTTTTTAGTTTAGTGGATTTATGTTTTATCGGCTCAGTCTGTGACTATAAAGTTCTAGTGGACATGTCAAAGCTCTTAACAAAGAACTGTCCTAGTTTCCCACCGATCAATGCGTCACACTATGCATGACTCCCATAGCTGGAGTACACACTTCACACCTATACTACGTGTTACAGCCTGCAGCAGTCTGCAGCAACGGATTTTGCAGGGCTTGTTAAAAAAAAAGATGTGTGTGTGTAAATGAATCGTATGCCATGAACACGTGTCACAGTAAAGTGTACCAGACAAGAATATTCTAGTATACAATGTAACCGTATAATATGAAGAAGTCTGCACCTCATTCAAAAGAAAAGTCTCTTGGTCCATCAATGAAAGGAAGCGCACACACACACACACACACGGTTGGTTTCTGTGTTGTGTGGATTCTTTTGCCTGCAGCATGTTGTCTAGTTCCACGCTGACTGAGTCAGAAGTAGAAACCAAACCAGTGCACCTTGTTTCCTGACCTCTGAGGAGCCTCCACCCACCGCCCTCCTCAGTTTGCAGCAGAGCTGATTCCCACCAGTGGTGGAGGTGTCCTGACCGTCCCCCAGTGTCTCTGCAGGCTCATCTGCATGTGGTTAATTGGTGTGTGACGGAGCTGTCTGTGGTCTGCTGGCAGGAACCTGGACTCCGGCGTCTTGCACAACCTCCGGGATGTTTTGGAGATCGAATTCCCGTCACCCGCCACCCACGAAAAATCTGTACGTGACACGGCTGCCCCCCTTTTCCATTTCAAACATGTCCGTTCCCATCACGAGTACCTCGAGGAGCTGCGTGTGTTTACATCTATGCATGCATAGCGTTTGAGCTTGGAGTCTTCAGTGGGCGGACACACGCCACCTCCTATGTTTCTGTCCATTTCCATATTCCCAGGTTTCGTTTTTCACGGCGGGCACAAATTCTCCTTTTTTAATTGGGTTGTTTACAGACTAGATCATTAGAATAACAAAGATGGCAGAATTCAATGCACAATCAGATCGCTTTAATCACGCAAAGCTATTTATCTCTCTTATTATTGAAACACTCGTTCTTTCCCCCTCCGCCGAGGGGTCAAAAGGTCGCTGTTTATCCGCTGTCGCCACGGTGATTAATGCCTCAGCTTCATTAACATTCAGGGGAGAGCAAAATAGTTGGGTTGACCAGATGTGTTTATTTTTAAATTTTTATACCTGCCACCCTCTTAATGGATAGCTGAGAAAAAAAGAGAAAACCGGAGCTTCTCATTATGCCGAAAATGCAAACGAGTAAAAAGAAAAGCAAGCGTGACGGTGGGAAAGTTGCTGGGGGGGTTCAACACTAACTAAGTGGTTACAAGGGACCTAATCCTGTGTGTGTGTGTGTGTGTGTGTGTGTGTGTGTGTGTGTGTGTGTGTGTGTGTGTGTGTGTGTATAGAGTTTCAGCACTGAGTGTGGGATCTGCTACTCCTATCGCCTTGAGTCTGCCGTCCCCGATCAGGTGTGCAACGAGCCGCGCTGTGGTCAGCCCTTCCATCAGGCCTGTCTGTATGAGGTACGTCCTTCTCGCTGCTTCCCTCCATTAAACAACGGACATTTTCAGAAAAGGAATGAAAACCAAAGATAAAAGCAAGCAGCATAATTGAGGCGTTCTCCCAAACCATGTGACCACTACCCGATTGACCCCCGGCTGGGTAGAACCTGTCCACACTCCCCACAAAGCTCACTAGTTGGAGCCCATTCACAGAACATGAGGCAGTTTGATTAGTTTGACCGGGGCGCCCACAGGGGCGGGGTCAGCCGACTGCTTTTTGGGGGCCGATTATAATTCTGAGGTTTCCCTTCTGCTCGTTGGTTGTCGGTGGGCGCGCTGATTAGAAATTGAATTAGACGTGATGGTTGCTTGACGGTTGTGTAATTGTGGCACAGTGCGTGTGTGTTAAAGTAAAACAACCCTTGTTGTTGATGCAGTCTGGTGGCTTTGAGCGGAGCACAGAAACTGAATATGAATATTCCAATGTAAAAAACAACTAGATGTCTACAACAGCTTCATGCACTGGTTTGATTATCTGCCGTTTCATGCCAATGAAACGTTTACACCACAGCTGTAAAACTTCAAAGTTTCAATTACTGAATTTAGCCTGACATGTGGGATGAGAATATTTTTGTAGGTAATATGTTGTTACATCTGTTTAAAGTTAAATGACCTATACAAGTAGTTCTGTCTCGTATTAATTTGTCCTGTTATTGACTAACGCGCAACCAGATATTCAAATGTGTTTTTTAAAGCCAATATTCAAACGCCATTTGAGCAATTGACAGCCCCACCCTCCTGTCCCCCCACCACCCACACTCCTGTCCCCCCACCACCCACCCTCCTGTCCCCCCACCACCCACACTCCTGTCCCCCCACCACCCACCCTCCTGTCCCCCCACCACCCACCCTCCTCCGTGGTCTTCAGCCCATCATGAAATGTACAAAAGAATCACTTAAGAAAACGTGTATTTTAGACACTTGTTTGTTGTATTTTTTACACACGTGTGATGATGTTGAACTACGACTCTTCACTCTGATCTCAACTCTATCATTTGAAGTGCCAACGCTGTCCCCACATTCAGCAGCACGGCCTTGGGACACAGTGGTCCTCTGCAGTAAATGCTGTCATGTGTCTGATCATCTTCAGCAGTGAGTGTTGAAACAAGCGCTCCTCTCTCTGCCCCCCCCAGTGGCTGCGAGCGCTCCCCTCCAGCCGGCAAAGCTTCTACATGGTCTTCGGAGAGTGTCCTTACTGCAGCAAGGTGCGTGGGGGGCGCAGCGTTTTGGACAGAATGTGTTTGGTGTGTCTATTCAAATGCATCTAACGAGCAGGGTGGGGGCTGTCCTTGTGCTGTTCTATCAGCCCATCACGGTGAAGATGGCCCCCCAGCAGTGCTGAGGACACGGGGTTCATACAGCGAGGACCAGCCCCAGGAAGAGCAGGACGCTCACGTACACCAGCCGGGTCCACAGGCCCCTCCCCCATGGGCCAGCTTCCTGTTCCAGACCCCCGAGAGCGGACCCCCCCCTTTCACCAGAGCCCCGTCTGTGTTCCCAGCAGAGGCTGGTGCCATACCCCCACCCACGGAGCCCTCGCTGGTCCGAGGGGGTCGACCAGGGCTCTCGGAGCTCCGCCCCCCTGCGGTGCTGCTGGTGGTGGGGGGGGGGCCCCCTGTGGTGCGTCGCCCGTGTGTGTTTCCTGCCCTTCCAGGTGCGATCCGTCCTCTGTCAAAGAGTAATCAAGCGTTGTGTACCGGGGAGTGGGCTGGGGGGGGGTCTTTGGAACAACGAGTCGGACAACTTGCTTATTATAATGCTTGTTATTATCAAGTTATTACAGGAAATAAAAAGCTGCTGCTTTGCCATCTCGTCCTCACACCTGTTTGGGCTGATCTCTGGGGCCAATCGGGGGGCCTCGCAGGTAACAATCAGGGACGGGTTTGGGTCGAGCCTCCTCCTCCTCCTCCTCCTCCTCACTGTCATCTTCTCCATAAGCCACCACGGGTCTTGGTCTCAATGATCTGCCGGCTGCGTCGTCGCTCTGTGAGCAAAGCAGTTGATTATTGAACACGTGTGACTGCGTCTTGTGCAGCTGGTGAAGAGACACGGGACACGGGACCCACCGGGTAACGGGGGCACGCCAGAGCACACATGGAGGAAGTGGGTTGGGGTTCCCTGGGAGGGGGGAGGGGAGCATTGGCTGGTGTCAGACCCTACCTGTTGGGACCGAGGCTTAGTGGGGGGGGGTCCTCTCATGTAGCGAGCTGGAACAGGTCTGGTCTTGTGTTCTTCATCCGTGGAGGTCTGTGGAGACAGCGTTTTACTGGACAGCTGATAGTTTAACTACTTCAATCCAACTTTCCTTCAAGGAGATCACACATTTATTCAGTGCACGCGGCGCTGAACGGCCTTTATCTCCGCTGACATTTACTCTGCGCGCTAAGCGCCCACTTGTGTTTAACTAGGGATCAAACTGGCCCCCACTTTAGCGTGGAAATGGAATGACACGAGGAGCAGAGAGGAAATCAGCAGCATAATTGGAGCCACGCCAGAGAGTGTCATCAACTTCCTCAGATTGGGCCATTGAGAGGGGCGCTCGCTGGGCTCGGGGGGGGTCAAGAAGTGGACCTGGTAAATTTGAGGTGAATCACAGTCCTCCTCCAGCTTCAGACCCGGTTGACACTCACTGGGGGTGGGGTGCAGGTTAACCCTCCCCTTTTACCCCGTCAGGTAGGTTTCTCCACTCTGGGGGGGTCAAGAGACTCGACAGAGGAGACGGCCATCTTTGTGACGGAGCGGTCACTGAGAAATACTCATAACACATTGCATCCAGAGCGGACTACAAGAAGACATCAGCATGCTCACCTTCTCCCTGGCGGGGGGGTCTCGCGGCACAGAGAGGCCCAGTCGTCCTGGGCCGGCGCTGGCCAACAGCTGCTTGAGGTGCCGGTAGTCCGGCCTGTCCGTGTAGCCCAGAGTCTTCACGTAGCTGAGGAAGGACGCCAGCTGGTCTGAGGACGCAGTATCTGGACATTCAGTATCCGTCGCTCGCAGACAGACTTTCAGCTGCAATAATGCTGCATGCAGAACAAATGCTTTTTGAAGAATGGGGGGACAACGCACAGCACAGAGTGGCCGGCAGGAGGGGGGGGGGGCTGTGCCTGTGTGGGGTTCTTCCAAACGCTAAATAAGTCTCAAGACGTCTGACCTCATAGTTACTCACTAATGTGGCATCATTTGGAAGGGAAATAAAGAGGCTTTCAGTAGAAGATTTATAGCCAAGAAGCACATGACAACTTTCCTTACTTTTCATGCTTGTTTAGTGGAACTGTGGACGACTGCAGATGGGGGCGCATGTCTACACACAGGGTTCAGTACATATTTTGATTCCAAACATGGCAAATTTGGCCGAAATTAGCAGTTATACAACAGATTAAGTGATAGAAAGTGAGAAATCAAGAGCCATTCCAAAATAGAGTGCTCATTGTGAACTCATTGAAGTGGCTCCGCGTGCGCCAGAAGAGCAGGAGATGTCATTTTGTGAAGAAGCCTAACCGAGGTCCTGGCTTACCTGTGCTGGCTCCACCGACTGACAGATGCTGGACGGAGTCTGGCAGATTGTCCATGAGTCTGAGGGAAGGGAAAGTGGAGACGGACCGCTTATGAGAGGTGGAGGCCAAGAACCGAGGGGCTCCCACACGACGATGACAGCCAGGTAGGTTCCAAGAGTAATTCAACAACTTTCATTGCAACGCTGAACCATCGAAGCTTTGCAGATGATCTGGTCCACGCAGCGATAACGTCCACCCACCTCTGCTTGGCCTCCTGCACCTCAGTCGGCTTCTTGACAAGTTTATTCCAAGGCAGAGAGCCGCACAACCAGTGAAGAAGACAAAACCCCAAAATCTGGAGGTCGCCACGTCTCGATGGAGCTGTGAAGAAACAAAAATAAATACAATCTGTTTTTCTATTGTTCATAAACACGCAGACTCCATCAAAGGTATCTGATTATAAAAGCCTTTAAACGTGATTCTTTCTTTTTTGAGATCAAGAATAGTTCTGTCGGCCCTGGAACACAGAGCCACTGTCTCTCAAAGCAGATATTTCTCCACTAGAGTCAAAGGTACGACAGAAGATGTGTTGGCAGAACTCGACCCGCCCGCTCCAGAATCCCCTCGAGTCCGGCCGAACACAGACAGACAGACGCTTAGAGGGGCCCTGCTTTAGGGTTTGGGTCTGAGACAAGGACGAGAAGTCACAGGATCACTAGTCAGAAGGGTTCGTCCTCTGGGGAGCATGAAGGCCAAAACAAGACATTTGGGGGCAGACCAGAGAGACGGTCAGTCCACCAAACTGACTTCGACAATCCTTCATTTTCGGCGAGTTTTCATCCGGATGGTAAAATGGTACATTTCTGATTTGTAATTTTGGACTATACAGAATAAAATGACCTGCAGTGACTCCAGCGATGTGTTTTCCAGGTGTCGTACTAGCACACATCTCCAGACAAGAGGGGCAGTAGCTCAGTCCGTAGTGTGGACGCCCAGGCTTTGCTATTGAGGCCCTGAGCAGCGGAGCCCCCGGGGTCTCTGGCCAGAGGCAGCAGGACAGGACACGGTTGGTCCAGCCAGAATGCCTCTTTCTTCTAATTTCTTTCATGTGACTCTTGCTGCTTCTCTTTCTTTGTGCTATTCATAGAAAGCACTGACACATTATTATTTAATCTCAAATTAATTGAATGGCTCTCAAGAACAAATCATTAACGGCACCGTAATCAGCTGTGCATCTGTAACAGATGCTTGGCACCACGAGCTCAGGGGCTTGTTGGCCACGTTTAACAGGTGGAATAAGCCAATTGATGAGGACATGAGAAACCGAGTGGGACTGCCGCCGTCTTCAGAAACAGGTCTGCAGTGTGTCCGCCTACAATGGGGACAGACAATGTGCTGACCAGGAAGTAAAACAACCAATGAGGAGGAGAATAGGAGCGGCGGTTATGCTGGATGTGCACAGCGACCTACTTCACCAGGTACAATAGATACCAGGCAGGAAAACGGGTCAAGGGGGAAAGAGGCGAGAAGGATATTACCCCTCTAGGGGTTTTCAACTGGTTTTGTCCCAGAGATTTCTTCGAGTCATTCGTTGACGGGGGGGGGGGGGGGGCGGTAGCGTTAGCTAACTGGCCAACGCCGCGTTCTCTCCTGCTGTGTTAAATGACTCAACTCATCAAGCTGTAGCTAACGGGCCTTGTATGGACAGACGGACATGGACGGTCGCTGGTTGGAGCGTGCTCACCTGGGTGTGCACACGCGTGTGCTGAGAGCAGTGGACAATTGTACATGTAAAAGACACCGCGCAGACGTTTACATGATATAACGGGGAGCTCCATCAGACCAGTGGGCTGTAAAGAAGACAGAGACGTCCACTTCCTGTTGAGACGTCCGACCTAATGGCAAACAGACCAATATGCTGGACGCACGACGTCTGCTTTGATCCCGTTCATGTTTCAATCTAATCTAGATCAAAATCCAAGCTGTTACTTTGAGTGGGTCAATGTGAGCAGGTACATAATGTGACTCACTCTCAACCAATCAGAACGCTGGATTTCATCTACCTGTATTGGAAGTCATAAGTCATTATAAGACGCTTTTTAAAGCATTATGAATCATAAGTGATTTTAACTATAATCAGAGTGTGATGCATTCTGGGTTATATTGCTTACAGACTGATGGACCGTGACGAGCAGAAACATCACATCTCAGCTCACCGCTTCGAAATCACATTAAAATGGACAGCAGCACCTCCAGGTGATGGTTTATGCTGACGGGACATTTTCTGGCCGCCTGTCACTCATCGATCGGCGCACATAGAGACGTCGCCGTGGCGATTATATCGAACCGGTGGGCAGAGCGCAGCCCGCCGAGGTCATCGGTTTCCAGCCAACATCAGAGCGCTAAAGAAGGGCTGGGTGAATGCACGATGCAGGTTATGACTCGGCTAATCAGGGGACTGTTAAACAGAGACAGTGCGGGGGGGGGGGTCCGTAGGGGGGGCTGCGGGACGGACAATCGATCGCTCAACGAGGAGAGGGAGCATGTAGGCAATTTGCCAGTTAATGTGTTCCCAATATCAGCCGAGGGAGGTGGGGGGGGGTTACATGTATTGACAGAGCTTTTGCTCGGGTTAATGTAGATACTGGGGCTAAATACTGGCAGCGGGGAGCACCGGTCATTCTGTGTGCACGTCTCACAGCACCTAAGCGTACTTATAATGGCTCTTATCTACAAGTTGTAAATGGGCTTATTTGATGAAATTGCACTTTCTTGTTTCTTTGGAGTTTGTGTCCTTATGGTTGAAATGTACTTATTGTAAGTCGCTTTGGATAAATGACACGTGACGGATTGAAACACCCTCCAGGCTCAGGACCAATTCAAAAAGAACAAAGGCCATTAAAAGAAGTTTCCTTATTGCTATATATATATATATATATATATATATCTTATATAACTTTAGAATATCTATCTGCACCAAAGAAGGATTTTGTCCCATATGTTTTAAAGGATATGGAGAAGAGGAACGGTGTTCCAACACAGCAGCTTCTTTAAACCAGCCGGGTTGGGGTGTGTTTTCTACCACTGCAGAGTGGAGGGAGGACCAATGATGGAGGCAGTGAATGAGAGCCTGCTCACTATTGATTGGCGGCAGCAAAATGACAGTAAGATTTGACATGGGAAGATCAGTCAGACATGATGAGGAAAGAAGTTTTTTTGCTGTTCTCTGAATGTATTTTTTACAAAAGGGGATCTCAAAGGCAGTACCACTCGATCGCGTGCCATCGATAAAAAAGACGCCGCGTCCCACCGCGGGAGATGACCGACACTAACGATAATGGGGTTTAGCCATTCTTGCTTACTAACGGACAGATTTCATTTCCTACCAAAGCAACCCAGGCCGACTCCCGTAATGACCAAGAATGTGCGCTCGCTGTTTTCTTCATATCAACTCCTGACTATTTACCGGTCGCCCCCCGTCAGCCGGCATCGCCACGACCTGGTTAGTTGAAAAGTAGCTCGCGAGGCGTAAGTGTGGGCACCCCTGGTTTACAGGGTAGTGAGTTAAATGGCCCCTGTGATATATATTTATGTTAGTGCCTTATTATTGCGTTAATGCATTCATTAATAACGGCGACACTTATTTTGTCGGGCATTAACACCATGTTTTGTAATTCTAATCCTTTTGAGTGGATGTTCATGGATCCCAGGAGGGGGGGGGGGGGGGCGTTGATCTGTATTTTATTTTTACTGAACACCACGAAAGAAAGGTCACAGCAAGGTCGCAGCATTTCCCGGCCAGGAGGCGACGCGGGCTCAGAGCTTACCAGCTCCTCTGTGGGCGTCCAGGCTGGTGTATTCGATGGTTCCATTGTGACCCTTCTTGGGGTTCTCCTTGTACTGCTTGTGCTCCCCATCAGGACAGTATCTGTAGGACAGCCCATAGTCTGCCAGATAGACCTGCAGGACACAACCACAAACACCCGTCACGAAGTCATCCATCGAGGAAAGGGAAGCAAAGAGTGCAGTACATTAAGTGTGCACAGTGCTTCACTTTTTGTTACAGCCTGATTCCAAAATGGATTCAATTCATTTTTTTCCCACAAAATTCTGCTCATAACGACAAAGCAAAAAGGTTTGAGGTTTGTAAATCGAACATGTCACAGCTTTTGCCATGACACTGAACATTGAGCTAACGTCCATCCTGTTTCCACCGATCCTCCTTGAGATGTTTCTACATCTTGTTCAGGGAGGTGACCAAGAAGCTGATGGTCACTGTGACAGAGCTCCAGCGTTCGAGAAGGACAAACATCTCTGCTGCACTCCACACACCAGGCCTGTGTGGTAGACGGCCAGACGGAAGCCACTGCTCGGTAAAAAGCACGTGACAGCCCGCCTGGAGTTTGCAAAAGGCACCTGAAGGACCTCTGGTCGGATGGAACTCAGATTGAGGTCTTTGGCCTGAATGCCAAGCGTGGTGTCTGGAGGAAAGCAGGCCTGCTCATCACCTGGCCCATAGCATCCCTACAGTGGAGCACAGTGGTGGGATGTTCTTCAGCAGGAGGAACTGGGACACTAGTCAGGATGGAGGGAACGATGAACAGAGACATCCTGGATGGAAACCTGCTGCAGAGCGCTCTGCAGCTCAGGCTGGACAACGACCCGAAGCACACAGCGGTTATCGTGTCCCTCAGGAGAAACCTCCTCTTGGGGATGCACGGATCGGATGCATTCATCATTTTTTAATTTCATTAAGCTCTTTTCACTTTGTCATTATATAGTGTTGCTTCTGGAATATTTGAGTGTAGTTTGGAATCCGACTGTAACATAATAACAAAATGTGGACAAAGTGAAGCGCTGGGGACGACCTCACAACTCCTGCAGGTTCCTGATCATTTCAGTCCCACGACTACTTTTCAAGGGACTAAAAGTTTCTTCAGCCAATTGTTGGCGTTCCATAGAGGTCCAAATGACAGTAGACTGGCGAGGGCTGCCGGACTCCGTTTCTCATTGGAGACAAACTTTTTACTGCTGAACGCTGCGTGTAAGAATGAAATGTAGAGCGTCTGTCCCCACAGTCACCGCTTGTCCAGCTTTGAAGCGGTGTCCGTCCCAGCGCCCTCACTTGCCCCCGAATGGTCCCAGACCTCAATCTGCTTGTTCCTGCGGTTGAAGAGGAACTTTTTATGCACATAAGATCGGCTCTCCAGGGGACGAACCTTTTCGGTGTCTCTACAACACAGCATGAGGTTGGCAGCTTTAATGTCTGCATGGACGTACTCGTTCTCATGAATGTACTCCAGTACATCCACCTTGCACAGGTAGGAAACAAACACAGAAGAGAGAATTCTGATGAGGCAAATGTAATGACTTAGAAGAGACACAGATCTAGTTTGGTTAGGATGATCTTACTAGTCCTTGACCCAGCTGGAGAACGCTGGCCGCCTCCAGACGACCGCCGCTGGATTCAACGACTTTCTGAAGGTCGGTGCCCAGTCGCTCCATCACCATGAAGCGATACCTGAGGCAGAGTGACAGGTCACATGCCTTTCTTTTTTCCTCAATAACAAACCTCAGCTCCTTTCTGACATGGGTGAAAAATTCATATCGCAATTATGGCGGTTTCACTATTTTTTCCCCATGTAAACACATTCGTTCATTCATTCATTCAGCCTGAAAAGGACGGCCGGCCACCCGGACAGCTGTTCACCGCTCGCTGGCCGACTCGCTGGTGACCAGCCGTGTGTGTGGCGCGTTTTCCGTGGCCTGGCCTGTGTATCCAAAGGCTCCAGTTACCACCACATCCTCCATTTCAGCACTGATGCAGCACATTAACCCAAACAAACCCATAAAGCCAAATGCAGAGAGGACGCTGGGGTTGCTTTAACACTGAAAGGGGTCGGACATGTCTAATACCTGAGTTCATTGTGTTCAGCGAGTCCTGATCCCCAGTATGTTGGGATCCCCAGGAAGTCCAGTTTCCTGCTTTGCTTCCATTTTTGCACTGAAACAAGATTAGAAGAGAAATAATGATGCCAATGTGTTTCTACTTCCTTTTAACGTTCCCGAGGAGTCCGAAGAGACGGACTGACAGGAGCTCACCAACACAAAGCGGCCTCACTGAGTGGCCTTAGTGATGAACACGCGCTGCTCTTGTCGTTATTTCTAGGGCTGCAACTAACGATTATTTTGATAATCGATTAATCGGTCGATTATTTCTTCGATTAATCGATGAATTGGATTTAAAAAAAAAACTGCATTAAAAATCTTTAATTTCCAACCCTTTATTTTAAAACAGAACTTCAAATTCGTCAGAACTAGTTCTCTATACTACACATACAAACACACCCTCATGTTCATTAAATTATTACCATCATTGTAGTGCAAGTTAAGTAAATGCATACAGCTACAAAACAACCAAGTGCTATGAGATGAATTTAAAATGGCATTTGTAAATAAATGCATTAGAGGCCTCTTAGTTGATTTAATGGATCACCATGTGTCTCCCTTTACAGGCATAACATCAACTACCGTATAACCCACAGTATATGCGCAAGCGCACTGGACTACCGTATATGACAGCATTAAAAAGTACAACACACACAAATATATTTGTCAACATTAACCGATATGGGACAAAGCACAAAATATCAGACCACACATTGAAAAATGAATGGTCCAAAAGAGGCGAGTAAATAAAAACGTGTCTTAGTCTTGCTAACTGCTTTACCGCTGTTATTAGCGAGCTAACGCTAGCTTGATCAGCTGGACGACGAGTAAACAGGAGGCTTGTTACGGGACAACGTGGACCGGGACCCCCACGCTCGCACACCTTAGACGACTAGTCGAACAGACGTCTCTCCCTGCGTCATGTGACTCACAACAACTGCCGGCTGCTCGGCGCCTTTATCCGCAACTCATTGAGTGACGTAATAATCGCGCGACACAACGAATCAATAATGACATGCGTTGCCAAGGCTTTTAATGATCGATTTTAAACTATTTTATCGCTTCGTTGTTGCAGCCCTAGTTATTTCACAACGAGTTTAATCGAACATTCTCCTTTTCCAAGTGGAGTCTGAAGTCCCCTGAACTACAACAAAAGTTTTGTCCTTGTTTAAGTTTCATACGGCATGCGAGTATCAATGTTACAGCATGACGTACGCACCACTGCAAACACCCACAGAGAAGCCCCCAGACAACTGGGCCTGGCTCTTAACCAGCCTGGCAGGTGGTCAGGGGCTCAGCGGAGGCCCGGGCATCATTACGCGTGAGTGGCTCTCGCTCTCTTGCGCCTCTCCAAACAAAGAGCTCAGACAAGCGGCAGAGAGGATGGGTGGTGGGGGGGCAACTGCCACTGAGGTGCTTGTTTGCTTTGGCTTATTATTAATTACGGTGCCGCTGGCGGCGAAGCCTCGCTGTCTACGGCCACTTCATCAGTCAAACGCGCCGGCGGGACCCCGCTACTCACCGTTCCCCGGCTTGGCTGCCCTCTGGTAGAACTTGAGCTCCGAGAACAGGGGGCCGTTCTCCCGGGACTCCTGAATGTTACAGTGCACGCCATTAGCAGTGTAGTTGTCATGGGTTAAAGGTGAAAATGTCAAAAACAGGAGAGGAGGAGGGCGGTGAAGGGAGGTGAAGAGCCCAAAGCAGAAGAGGTCAGTTAGAACAGGACGCCGTGTAAAGCAGCAGGTACGTGGTTACTGACCAGACGTGTGAACCGAGGGTGTTCCGTCATTTCCTCACGTAAATGATCGTTTCATTCTTTTCAGTTTCTATTTCACGCAGCGAAGCGTTAACTAAATATACATATAATAGATGGTGTGACTGGGTAGAAAACGATATGCTGTGTTGCACCTGCTGTGAATGCCTTTCAATATATGTTGTCTTGTGTTACTGCACAATGACGCGGTAACTTTTCATACTTGTAAAATCCTGTCTCAGCATTTTTAGCAAAATCCAGTTTGATGTTGAATCTGGGTTTCCTGTATCGTACTGAGAGAACCACCAACGGTTAACTTGGCACTAACGGAACCGTATGATGGATGATTGGAAAGGTAGTCTGACCCTGAAGGGTGTCGGCACCCTGAAATAAAGCTGCTGTTCCCGTCTCAATGTATTCATTCAGCCACAGTTCACCAGGACGCAGGAAGGGATCAGCTACTGGCGCTGGTGAAGTGGAAGTCACGGAGAACATTGCACTCCGGCAACAAGGATCAGAGTGTCCTAAAGAAAAGTGCACGTGCAAAGGCAGGAGCGCCCAGCGCAGCAGTTTACATTCCCTTTTGCTGCGCAAAGTTCATCTTGATCATCATTTTATTAATTCAACTTCGGCGAATCCTCGTCTTTACTGAATGGAGCCTCAACGCATCACGATGTGACCAAACAGAAGCTCGGCCTCCTGCCGGTGGATTTTTTACGATGTGAGGAAAGTATGAACGCAGATTTCCTGATGGTATATTTTACTGAACATTGGCAGAAAACGGTCGTCAGTAAAACTTTCTTTCACATGTGATGTATAACGTTAAACTGTGCGGCTCATGTGCGCGCTGAACTTTGAGGGGATCAATCGCTACATATTTTTAAAAAGCATTACCCGTGTGCGTGCAGCCCACATGTACTCACCACTTTTAAGACAAAGTCAGTGTCTGCAGGAACGTCTCTGTCCAAATCACGGGAGGCTTTGAGACAACAGGAGAAGGTCAGGAAAGATCAGACAAAGTTGTGATACACAAGGTTCGGTTTCAACTCTCGTTATCCTAGAAGCAGGAAGAAGTGAACAAATCACAGCCTTTCTAAAGGCTCATTTGGAACGGGTGAGGCTCGTGTGTAACGGGTGAGAGGGAGGAATGGGTATCATTAGGATTGTAGTGATACTAGTACTACTACTATCGAGGGGGCGTCACAGGTTGTTCTGCTGGTCCACCTCTATGTGACTGTACATGGAGGGTGCGCAGGTGTCACTCAGTGGCTTCCTTACCGAGGTAGATCGTCCCGCAGCCACCGTGGCCGATTATTCCGCCGAGCCTCCACTTCTTCTTCTCGCTGTCCGTCAGTATGAAGCCCGCTGGCAGCGCTTTGGGTAACGCCCTCTTTAGTGGCGGCGCCATGACAACCACAAAGTTTCTGAAAGAAAGGAAATATTAGCTAGCGTTAGCACCAAATGGTTAGCACCGTTAGCTAATGTTAGCAACACATTTGGACAGCTAGGTTAGCCTCATAGCAATGTTAGCTAACTTATCAAGTAAGAGAATTGTAACGTCATGAGACATTAACTGTAAGCAGACACACCCACCGACCTCCAAAGACAATCAAGCTGAAGTCCCGTTGCGGCGTCAGATGAGCCTTTGGGTCGAAACGTACCGACAGACCGTAAACTGGAGTGGCAGCATTATTTCCACTTTCACAACAGCCCGGAGAGAAACAGAAACCTAACGTCATCACTTCCGGGAACTTGTCCCTCCTGCCACACCGTTCAGCCAATTGCATGCAAGAAAAAGTTTCAACAACTCACCAGCCAATTGGAAAACAGCAGAGGCGGAAGTCTGATCTCTGGTCTCTGAAATGGGACGGTCTGTCCTACGGGTCACTTCCTGCTCGCGTCATCACCTTTACCTCTGCTGCGTTTAACAGTAAAAGTCTTAAAAGCCAAAAAAGTACAAAGTACAGGTAAAGAAGATAATCTTGGTATATTTCAGGCTGAGAGAAGAACTTGTTTTAGTTATTTTAAATTCAAATGAAATCAGTTAGGCCGTGTACTTTCAGCTCAAAGTAATAATCTCAAGGCAGAGGAGATTCCATCAATACTGTCAACAAAAAACACAACAGCAAACACATTTATTAACTTGTATGCAAATAAACATAATACATAAAACCGTTACAGAGTCAACCTCTAAAGTGTGAAAGTTGAGTCATTCAAGTGACTTTTCACTGATGAATTGAATTGAAATGATTCTGAAGATCAAGATTCATAGAAGAGATTTGAAGAGTGTTTGTGTGGAAGAATGAGGCCAGAATCACACCAGAGAAATGCATTCAATGCACGCGACTACGTTCTCCATCCAGGAGGCGTCTTGTCATCACCACAGAGGCTTTTGTACAAAGTATTGAATAAATAGCAGTAAGCGTGTTCAATACCTTTTCCCTGTGTCATTTCACATTATTACACATAACTTTATTTCTGAACTTCTTTGTTTGGGTTTCTTTGTATGTATGTATTACTTGGGTTGTTACCAACATCTGGTGAACATTTCATGCAATAGCTCCTTTGGAAATATATTTACTGGGAAAAATGGTGACGTGTTCAATACTGTTCACCCGCTGTATATATATATATACATACACACATATATATATATATATATATATATATATATATATATATATATATATATATATATATATATATGTTCTGCATGGGTTCTGCATTGGCTGCATGGGTCACAAGAAGCTTTTCACGCCTGTCGCTGTTCACGTGAAGAGAAGAACCAGAGAGTCCTGAATGGTTTTAACACAGAGACTTGTAGAAGCTATCGCGTTGTTCTGCAGAACGAAGGATCTGATGGCTGTGCAAAGAAACCTATAATACTTTAGTCATATTGTTGGGAGACTTTTTTGACAAACATCTAAAGGTGCTCTTCAAAAATACTGTACGTTGCGTCAAATTCCTTTCAGTAAATGGTGTAAATGTACTGATATGATCTCATTAGAATGTTTTCCTGTCATGATCCCTGGATTCAATCAACCAAACACCAATAAACTCCTCAAAAGAACATAACTATTTGAATATCAACTAAACTGTCAGTCACTGTCATTGTATTATCTGTGCACAATAAACACTTGTGCACAGAGCTCCTGGCCGTTGAAGCAGCGCGTTGCCCTCCGTCACCGAGCGGATCAATGAAACAATCTCATTATCAGGTTACAACGCCTTCAGATGGTCTAAATACTTCTTTCAGAGGACATCAGTCTACAGAGGGGGACATTTGGGGGGATTCAGATTTTTTGTCTTAATGTTTTCAATAACCTGCTTTGTATCAGACAGGCAGCGAGGTGCCGATGCCTCCCTCCCCGGCGATACCTCCCCCCCCGGCGATGCCTCCCTCCCCGGCGATACCTCCCCCCCCGGCGATGTGCAGCAGAATGGAAGCGAGGCGTGGGCGGGTTCTGTTTGGGCCCTCCAAGCAGCCTCTTGTTTGCTACTTACTCACACAAATCGATAGCAGTTTGCTTTTCGGAGATTGAGTCGTCCCCGTTGTAACCCAGCTTGATCTGCGCTTTGCCGCACAACGCGGTCAATACCGCGCCCGGCTACTTAACGCGGGCTGAAGTGAAATGCCGCGCTGGAACCGGCGTTGGACACCAACCGGCGCATTTCTCTCCACTCATTGGCTCCCAATCAAGCGTGTTTTATTCCGATGAAAGGAGAGAGGAAAATGCCCCTCTCTTGTTGCTCCTGTTCGCCGTGCACCTGCAGTGAGCCGATCGATCTCCAGGAACCCTCAGGGCCTCATTTCAGACTCAAGGATTCCGCCTTAAAGGGAAGAAAAATAAAAACACCAGGCAGAAAACGGTGAGGAAAGTAGGTCTGCTTTGGATTGAAGATGATGTTTGTCTGAAGATCAGTGGAACAACCCTCACAATGAATGTGGCCTAATTATTGCACCACAGAGCCGATGGTGTCTGAATACCTGCTAATATCCCAGCTTCTATCTAAGTGGCAAACACTCAGCGGTGCCCGATCCACACGTGACATCTTCTGTGGCTCTGAACAAGACTGATGTCATCAGGGTTCACAACACGAGGCCTGTGTCCCAAACAGGGTGCGTGGCGTATTACCTAAATTGAAAATGTTGCGTGTTAAATTAACTTAAAACATTTAAAAGTTTCCATTTTTTTTGTTTTTTCCAAGGATGCAGGCTTAAATAAACTGTAGTATGTGATGATACATGATTCATATTTCTTTCATTCTAATTATTAATACAGGTTCATTGTTGTGTGCTTCTGTCCGGGGGGGGCGCCCCCCAGTTACAATGACATGTGTGTTTCTGTTGTTTGTTTGAAGATTACTGCTGTTTAGCAAAAAAGTGTTTTGCTGAACAGTTCCTCCGGTTCCTCAGTGAAAGAGACTCTTCCCTTGGTTGTCCCCGTCCTGCAGGGACAACCACTCATGGATACTGTCACAACTCCCTCCCTTTCTCCCTGACGTCTCTCTCTCTCTGTCCTCTCTCCCAGCCACCGACCCCCCTCCGGGGTAACGGCTCCGTGAGGGGCTCCCCCCTTTCTCCCTGACGTCTCTCTCTCTGTCCCCTTTCTCGTCGCCCGGCTCCATGACACCAATTTCAGTGGTGGCGCGACACCATTTAGTGTAACTCGCCCTCATGCCATCATCAAGGCATGATTGTCCTAATTACAGGGGCCACGGGTTGGGTCACAGCGACCGTTGACCTTCACCGGCCAGTGTCCATATGGTGGACGGCTGACAATGAGCCGAACAATGTGCCGCGTCCATCAGTGTGGGACACTCAGTTTGGACGTTGTGCCTAAAAGATGGTTTTACTCTTTTTAACCCTATTTTTTTCAAAAGAAAACAACACAAATTCCACTCAAAATAAATGTGCTTGATTAATCACTTATGGTGCATTAATGGGAGTTACATTTAGTCAGTAACATCAGACCCTCCCCCCTGTCATGAACCACTTCTTGTTGCCAACCACGTCTCTCAGCTCCCATCATGCAGCTGTGTCACCACGTCATGTGGGGACTTTGTGCCGTTTACGAATATGAGACGTATCGCCAGTACAAATGAAAGTAACACAAATCTAATGGCCAGTAATGAGATGCTGTTTGGCCATTATTGGTCGTGGGCCAGCGCGCGTGTGTGTGTGTGTGTGTGTGTGTGTGTGTGTGTGTGTGCGTGTGTGTGTGCGTGTGTGTGTGCGTGTGTGTGTGCGTGTGTGTGTGTGCGGGTGTGTGCGTGTTCTCAATGCTGTGTATGATTTGATGCTAATAAAAGCATGCTTTCCGCTCCAGGGAACGAGCACTGACCAGGATTCAGATTAGGCCTTAATGGCTTCCAGGCCTGAGGCTAAAGCGAAATGTAAAACCTCAAACCAAACATCATTTGGTCCTCACGTTGTTTCATGTGGCCCAGCGAGTGGAAATTGGAGACATGTTTAACTGTAATTTGCTTTGTTTCGTGCAAGCGTTGCTTTAAGGGGGCTGCGCTACATGAACAAAGGGGGGGGGTTCAATGCGATACTACGGCCGCTCACTTCTCTTAACCTGTGAGTGGAAACTTCAACTGTTCACGTACTAGTGACTTTTTCCTTTAGAAGGACTCACAGTGTGTAGATGGTTTTTTCAATACTCCTTGAACTGAACCCTGAATCTATATGAGATATTTGTCTGTATCTAGTTGTAGAAGTAATATGTGAAAAATCAATTAAAACGTTGCATTGGAGTCGATTTAGCTGGGAGGCTTGTCATAAATAACCGGTATGGATCGATTCTGCAATAAGATCATAATGCATCACATCCATCATGTGAGAGGTGGGCACCTCAGACCGGACCACATACCAGAACAATGTCATTGGGCCCATCGATGCGCTGATCAACAGATCACAGTGGAATCTGGGGAGGGCACCTAGTCAACCTTTAAAGGACTCCAGCAGTCAACAAGTTACCGTTTGTTTCCATTTGTGTGTGATGTCGAAACTACTTTGAAGGCTTGAAGCGATTGTTGTTTTTCCTGTAGGCCTCCTCGCTGAGCAGTAGGTTCTGCTTTAGTTTATGATTAGGAAGTAAATGACATCATCAGTGTGTCCTATATAACCCAATGATGTCTGCCATGCTGCCTGGAATGAGCTGCTGCGTGTGCCAACGAATGCTCAACTAAAACCAGAAGATTACGCTTTTGCTTTTGCTTTTGCAGGAAACATCAGTGACACCATCCGAAGGAGCGGGAACCAGAACTAAAGGCTTCAAAAAATGCTGTTTCTTCTGTGTTTTTCAACTAGTACCAAGAAGTACCTCCTGAACTGCTAACTAAAGGAGCAATGTGTAGGATTTATCTAATCACCTTTATTTCCACACACGCAGCTGGTCCTCTTCACATGTTATGTCTCCATACTGCCTTTTTATGTTACCCGACCCCCACCAATCATTCGATGGGTTCACATCTACAAGGTCCATCATTAAGGTCCCACACTCGTCTTTTAAAAGGAAACAATTTGCACTTTATGGAAACTCTCAAACGCTTGAAAAGGAACACAGACCTTTTCCAGGATTCCCTTCGAAGCTCTCCTGACAGTATCAGGAATCAGGAACATTTATTACCAAAATAGTCAATATCACATTGACAGTAAGACAATGGACAACAAGACAGATAAGACAACATGTGCAAGAGGAATTTAAATAAAAATAAAGTTAAAAATAAAAAGTAAAAAAACAAAGTGCAACTGGTTGGAGCAGGACGTCCTCCAATCAGAGGGTTGTCGGTTCGATCCCAGGCTCTGCTAACCTGCATGTCCATGTGTCCTTGGGCAAGACACTTAAGCCAACATGGCTCCTGTAGCTGCGACTACAGTGTGTGGATGTTAGTGGCAGAGCTGAAGTCCATAAACAGGATCCTGGCGTAGGTTCCTGGGGAGTCCAGATGCTGGAGGATGTAGTGGAGGGCCATGTTGACAGCATCATCTACAGACCTGTTGGCTCTGTAGGCGAACTGCAGGGGGTCCAGGAGGGGGTCGGTGAGGGACTTCAGGTGGGTCAGGACTAGCCGTTCAAAAGACTTCATGACTACAGAGGTCAGGGCGACGGGCCTGTAGTCATTGAGTCCTGTGATCCTGGGCTTCTTGGGGACAGGGATGATGGTGGAGGCCTTGAAGCAGGCTGGTACGTGTCTCCAAGGAGGTGTTGAAGATGTCTACACCGGAGACAGCTGATCAGCACAATGCCATTGACGAGCAATGATTGGTACAAAAGCACTGGAACTTAAACGTTTTCATCAATCCACATCTCCCCGCACACACAGAGAAAAGGTGAACGGAGATGGTTGTTGTATTATCAGGTGCAGTGTTAGAGGACTGGCCTCGCTGCCTTTGTTGTGGTACAAAATGCTGAAGTACTCCTCACATTCACAGCTTGGCGCATTCAGTCAGATGACCTCGGCAACAGAAAGTCCTGCGTTAATCAGGTGAATAAGAGACAAAGAGAAAGAAGGAAGCAAGCAACATGCACAGAAGTCGTCCCCGGTTGGTTGGATGTGGTTTAAAACTCTTCTATGTGGCTTCCTCTCACCGTTCATGGACTGCGGCCACTTTGGTTAACAAAGCAGTCACACACACCTTGTTTGTCTGAAATGAAGATTCCCATGTTCTATGATTTCAGTGCAGCGTTTCGTGCGTAAATATTTAGATATGTTAGGAGTTTATTGTTTCTCCGATTTACCCGACAAATCATTATTATTATGATGTTCACCTACAGCTGACTGTAGCAAACAGACAGGCTCAATAACCTATTGATAGACATGACTCCTGACGTGTTGGTGTTCATTTATTTTGAATAATCATATGTGTTGTCTGATCATACAACGTTGTATGTTTTCTTGGGTTCAAACGTCTTTTTAACATGATCCTTTATTGGTCTCGAGGGGTTTAAGGAGCCCATAAATCAAGACTTAAACAACAAACAGCAAGACCCGTTTGGTCTAAAAGGGATTTCGCCACTCGTCATAGCTTGCGTGCTAATTGCTCCCGAAGGAGGTCTTAGAGGAGGACATCATTCAGATATTATTCAGCACACAGCAGGTTAGGTCATGAAAAGGTCAAGAGAACCCGGCAAGCAACCTGGGTAACCTGATAAGTGAGACTTATAATCTACAGATAATTTAAATGTTTTCCAGTTTAAAATAACAGACATGTCAATTATCACATAGGCTGACCATTACACCCCTTTTGGCCTCAGGTGTGTGACCCTTGGCCCCTGAGCCCTATAGCGCATGCAATGTGAGGGCCCCTTAGTGCTTGAATTGTGAGTTTAGCTACTAGCACCCGTTGGGAATCAGGGTGCTGACCACGTGCGAACTGACCACAAGGGCCCCTTGTCACAGTTTGGGTTTGTTTCCTCTCTTATTTTGTAGTTTTCTGCTTCTTGTCTCCCTGGTTACCTTCACTTCCTGCCTTGTCCTGTCTTCCCCTGTGATTGTCTGATTGTTTCCACCTGCGTCCAATCACCTGCACCTCCCCAGTGTATTTAAGCAATGCATGTCTCTTGTCATTGTTCGAGGTTCCTGGTTCCCGTCTGCGTTTTGGCCCCTCTGCCCCTTTTTGGCTTTTGACTATTAAAGACTGTGTTTGTGGAAGTCTGTGTTTGAGTCCTGCCTTCCCCGACACCCCGACACCGCGAGAGCCCCCACTCCTCCACAGTCAGGCAGAGGGCTGTAAACGGAAGAAGCCTGTTTAAAATGAAAGGAAATCCACAGTTGAAAAAGTTCAATAAAAGCATGAGCTCCAACAGTGGCAAAGTCTGCGCAGCCCCCCCCCCCCCCCCCCCCCCCTCACCCCACCCGGCCCGGCAGGGACATTCATCACCGTTTGCATGGAGGCTCCATTCGCATAATGAGGTACACTTTTGACAGCGTTCATGTGATTAACTACCGATAATGATCTACACAACTGTTAAAGACCCCATGAAGTGTCATTCGAAATCCAAGAAGGGGGGGTGGGGAAGCGCCGGCATCCCAGCAGTAAATGCATGACAGATATTGAATAAGGTTTTTCGAAATGTTTCACTCTAGTATATAAAATGTGGGTTAAAACACTGCCATCCCGCGAGCAGCTGATTTTAAAGCGAGCTGTTGATCGATTCAAATTCAATTATTCATTGTGTTACATGGTGCCTATTGCAATGTTGATGTATTGACATAACCTGCCTGGTTCTTGCCATAACCAGGCAGGTTGGGAAGGCCTTCCAAAGACTCATTCAAACCTTTGGAATAGACTTGAACAATAGTCATTTTAACTGAAATCAGTGTTCACATTTGGGACAGTTTGTAGCCAAGAAGATGAAGGAAATTATTCAAACTTCCTTTTGGTCGTTGTTCCAACCGTGAGAGTACTGCTGGACCTCGTGTGAGTGTGAACATGCGTAGAAAAGCGTCAGCGACCCTCGATCATTATTGAACCACAATGGTGCTCTCAGTATTGACTTAGTCTGTTTCTGTTTGGTTCCTTTGCACAGTAGGGCCGAGATCCTCCTTGTGGCAGTGGCAAGTGGGTGGCAACTTTGTGGCAGGCAGCCGCAATCGCCAGTAAATCAGTCGGCATCACAACGGCACGCTGGGTGGGAGGAGCCAATTTTTCCCAGAAAAAACTGTTATTTGTACGACAGGTCAGCTGCTGTAAATATTTTATTTTATTTAATTTTATTTGAGACACGTGAGCCCCCGTCTTCTTATTACAGAGGCTAATTTTAGGTTTGGACCGGCGGGTTCCGTGTAGGGGGTGGGGCTCTCAAGTTTGATGCCACCCACTTGCCACTGCCACAAGGAGGATCTCGCTGTCACTCCCTTTGCACTCTGCTCAGTGGTTATGTTGAAGATATGTTAACTATGATTTGAATAGTGTATTTTTTAGGTGAAGCAGCGCATGGCCAGTTAATACTAATTTTAGGGTCCTTTATTGTTCATTTTATTGAACAAATGAAAGACCATTCAAAGATTCAGAGTCTTCTACGACATCTGACTGTACCTAATCATGACTTTCCATGGATATAGTAGGGTATTACATTCCCATATGTAAGTATTTCTAATACTCGCTGGCACTTTGCAAGTAAAGACATGAGAGAGCTTTAAATGAGATGTAACTTCTGGAATAACCGTTTGCTTCCTACAAATGAAAAAGCTGAGTAATACTCATTTTAGATCACTTGCTTTGTAGTGCTCTTCTTTTAGGAGCCGTATCGTCTGGCTGCTGGCGGTGGCTCTGTATGCAAAATATGGTGGTTCGTAATGCCATGTATACAGCATATATGCATTCAGTGAGTCAAGGGCGTCTTGGCAGGACTCCTAACTCTCTCTGTCCAGAATGAGTTGGATAAGGCATGGAGAAAATCGTTACACGGATAAAGAAGACTTCCTGTCTCAAAGCGATGCAGAAAAATGAGTTCATGCGTTTGTCACTTCCAGACTTTACTACTGTAATTCTTTGTTATCAGGCTGCTCTTGTAAATCTCTTAAGCCTCTCCAGTTGATTCAGAATGCTGCAGCACGTGTATTAACAAGAACTAAGAAAAGGGATCATATCACTCCTGTACTAACTTCTCTGCACTGGCTCCCTGTTAAATCAAGAATAGATGTTAAGGTACTTCTCCTCACCTACAAGGCACTTGCTGGTGAGGCACCGTCGTATCTTAAAGAGCTTGTAACACCTTATTGTCCTACAAGGCAGCTGCGCTCCATAGATGCTGGTTACTTGTTGTTCCTATGGTTTTAAAAAGTAGGCTGGGGACCAGAGCCTTCAGTTATCAAGCTCCTCTTTAGTGGAACCAGGTTCCACTTTCAGTCCGGGGAGCAGATTCGGTCAGCTCTTTTAAAGTAAAGCTTATAAAGATGGGTATGAATGATAAAGACTTTCCTCTTTGATAGCGCTTATAATTAGGGATGGCTCAGCTTAGGCCAGACCAGCCCTTAGTTGAGCTGCTATGTTGGAGACTTCCTAGGACACAGCTCCTTTCTCTCCTCTTGTCTCCTTCCAGAAGAATTCACATCTCATTAATGCACATCACAAATCCAGCTTCTTCCCCGGCGCTTCCTTCTCACAGGCTCATGGATCATGGTTCTATCTGGACCCTGGTACCTCCTCCTGCCATGGTCCTGGTGTCCATGCTTTGTTCATCTGTACACATCCATTGCATTCTGTCCATCCTAAGGGAGAAGGACTTGCGGTTCTCCCCAAGGTTTCTCCCCTTTTTCTCCCTGTTGAAGAGTTTCTTTCAGGATTTGTCATGTGCCGATGTAAAGGTTTCGGGACAACGCTTGTTGAATTTGTGATTTGCAATTTTGGTCTGTACAAAATAAAATGAATTGAATAAAGATTGAAATAGTACTGGCAAAGAATGTGTGCTCTCACACTTGTGTTGCTGTCCCTGACAACGCCTGGAGTTGTGTTGCACGCCTCACAAACAGGTAGGAGGTCAGTAGCCTGCAAGCCATCCAAACTTACCAGACGGACCTATTTGTTTACCTCTGCAACACCAAGCATCCAACACAAACCTGGGAAAGTAACACCAACAAAGGAAGATCGCTGCCAGAGATAAAGTCATTGATTCATTCTTTATATAAACCAGAGTTTGTAGTCGAAACAAACAAACAGCACTTCACTTTTCTTTTGTTTCATCCCAAATCCCCCCCCCCCAAATCACTCTGACCCCAATAAACAATTTACTTTTGAAAATACAAAAGCATCTCTGATGTTGATCCCAGAATTACTATCCAATGTATGCAGGTATGTGTGTGTGTGTGTGTGTGTGTGTGTGTGTGGACTAAGGGGGATGCAAAGATCCAGCCCTCCGGTTCTCTCACCTGGGCCTCCTAACTAGCTCTGAGAATACGGTCATATGGCTCGCGGGTACCGCAGGGCAATTACACAACTATCATTTGCTGCAGTCTGCCTTGGTCTTTGATGATGTTCCTCAAACAACAATGCCTTCCTTCTCTTCATCCCCCACCGGTACTCGCAGAGTGTTAATTACCAAGGCCATTACCATCTGCATCCAAAACCACGCTTTCCCAAACGCTGGGCTAGAATCCTGATGTGGATCGCATGCAGTTCTGAAAATGGCTTTTAATTACATAGAAAGTGATGATGAACTGGGTTTAACTTAAAGTGATACTTACATACATTTTGAAAGTCATGATGATGTTAAACTGGGGGTGTTGTTAGGCCCGACGCAGAACGTAATAAGTAGGAAGCAAATAGCTGCCTTTCACCACAAAACAGTATTAGACACCAAACGTTGTGTATCTCATCTCAGTAGTGTGAGAAAAATAGTCCCCATATGTGCAGCTAAACAGCATTGGGTCTCCTTGCAAGATCTCACAGCATCTCATTTATCCACATCGCCCATGACGTCCACCTTAATTGTCCGGTTGTGAAAGCGCTCATTGCCCCAAACCGATGAAACCGATGAAACCGATGAAACCGATCAAACCGATCATTTGTGGGATTTACGGGTTTTTTCGGCGATCACCACCGAGCTAAAAGCTAAAATGTCCACGAACGGTCACTCAAAATCTAACCTGCTACTTTGAGTGCGCAGTGATACGGAACGCTCGGGTCAATGTGAGCAGCAACTGGACATCATCGCTGAATAATGCGCCGTGACTCACCACCAACCAATCAGAACGCTGGATTTCATCTACACCTATTACAAATCTATACTTCTTTTTTTCAATGAAAGTTGTACATTATCTTTGTACGAGCTCTTATTTAGGACAAGTCGCTATAAATTCGGCGCTGAGGCCAAGACCACTTTTATGTAAATAAAATATATATTATTTTCATGAAACGGCAGTTTCAGTGAGAGAAAAAGGCTGTAATCCTTTCAATGAAACGGCGGGTAAACAGAGCTATGCTTGGTTTATCTTCCATTAGAAGATCCACACAGAGACACAAATCCACACGCATCACTTTGTCACCTCGATGCCAACAACAGATCAGGCTGAGCACACTGGGAATGCATTATTCAAATAGATCTTTGTTACTCCGAGATGATTGTGGCACAATCAGCCATGAAATAAGTTTGCTGTTTTTAAAAGTGTTATTCTCCCTGCAGGTCTCTCAGGTGCAGCTTTGTATTCAGGTCGGCCTGCCGGCGCCAAAAATCAATCTCAATCAAAGGTGGCGAGGAGTTTATCATAAATTATCATGAAAAGGGTTCCCACTCAGTAGATGCTTAATTACAATCTCATTTGAATAAGTTTGCATATTAATGAGTTTGGAATGAAAATGGTTTGTGGGGTTTGTGGTGGGGGGCCGCGAGGGTAACCCACGGCGATAATGACAGCCCTTTCAGATGTATGCGATACTATTGCTGGTGGAGAGCAGCACACCCCCCCCTCCCCCCCGCACGAACACACGCGTGCACGGACACGCTCAGCACACACACACACACACACACACATGCACACTCCAGGCGTTATGATATGATTAATAGGGGAGTGTCTCTGACATTAATAAAGTGTAACCAAATTAAAGACTTCATTAGTCTCAACTCGGGCTCCGTGTTTGGTCACACGGTGATTCGGCGCTGTGTGATATTTGCTTTGCATTACCTCCGTCGCTTCTTCCATCCTGCAAAAGTTTACTTGGAAATTCGATTATGTCGCTTTGTTTGAGACACTGATGTCTGTGAAGACATGATTTTTACTTCTTTGAATTGTTACATCCAATAAAGTCTGGACGAGGTGTGAGATCTGTTGCTGATGTGAAACCAATAGAGGGCATCTAAGAACTCACTTACTAGAAGGCCAAAGAAGTAAATGAATGTTCATTTTAAAAGCCTCTTTTCTGTGGCTTTTCCATATAATACCCTCAAATTCCAATTTGCCACATTATTTGACAAGTTAAATCATTCAGAGAATTTCAACTCGCACAATTTGAGCAGTGGTGTTTCTAATTCACACCAACAGGCCGAGTCCAAATGTAATTTCCTGAAGTTGGCTGATTTATATTAGATCGAGCTCATACTGAGGTCAATGTTCTCATCTCTGTATCACTTGGAGGCAATCACCATGGCGACAATAATACGACAGGAAGAGTTTCCACGTGATGCCAAACGCTGCCCGTGTGCTGTGGAACAAAAGAACCATGAAACGGGTTCAATCATTTCACGCCACACGTGTACCACGGTATGTATTCATAAATCAAAGTGTGTGTAAGCGTAACCTGAGCATGCAGACCCACGCAGACCTTCTCTCCCCCTCTTATAGCAGCCCGGGTCCAAGCGCACAGCATCACCAAGGTCCTGATCCAGACGCCGCAGGCCGAGCGCTGCAGGCAGCATCACTGCTGCTTCTGAACATCCTGGTGACTCGTGTCCTCGCCCGCATACGGAGACTCAAGGAGTTTAATGTGCGATGACCCAGTTATCTGCTGCTCTGTCGGGAAATAACGCAACACAACAGGGAGCGTCTCCGAGCTTCCGTCAGCAACAACTCACGTTCGAGTCCATCATGACACACGCATCAATCTAACACAATTGTTGATGAGCTGAGGAAACACAAAGAACGCACAATGTCTTTCCCCTTTATTGTGCGTGCAGTTTGCAGAGCGATTGCGTTGTCCATAGAAACAGGCAGGACGGATCAAGACCTCCTTCCCTTTGAGGACATACTGGAAGTGTAATTCATTTAAGTGTGAGACGTCTATGAGTGGCCACACTTTGCTTTAACCCATTGATGGGCATGAATGATTTATAAGCAGCCATAAACATTTAGCACGCTCTCTAACCGGCGTGCAGTTACAGAATGTTGGATAACATAGTAAAACACGTGTGAATAAATCCTCACAGTGTCTTTTGTCATCTGCTCCAGATGCTTCACATTCACGTTGTAGACCTTCAAAACGTCTATATTTCTTCCTTTTACCTCCGTTATTTGTGCCTGCACTGGATGCCTGGTGTCATATGACTGCAGTGTTACAGCCTCTTCTCTGCACTGCTGCTCTAATGTATGAACATTACTGCATTTACCACCATGTGATGTCACAAATGTACCATGCTCACTTCATACAGGAAACGAATGGTCATGAGGGTAATGAAGTCTTTCCACTTGTAGCATTCAACAACAATCACTGATGGATAAAGTCTTTTGTCTTAGCGAGGCTGAGAGAAGGTGTGTAAATGTGCTCATTTGTTCTCCAGTGGAAGCGCTGAGAACAATGCGAGCTGGACGTGCAGCTCCGACAGGAGTTTGACCCCCTGCCAGACCTCCGGCTTCCACCAGAGGGGGGAGATAAACCGGGAGGGGAGGGAGGAGCGCGCCATTCATCCCCGATGCAACAGCAGAGACTAGTGGCGAGAGGGGGGACGTGGAGACGAGCTGCCGTCCTCCTCATTGTTACGTCTCTCTCTCTCTCTCTCTCGCCCGTACTCACCTTGTCCTGTTTATTGTTGCACACTAGGCCAGAGGAGGACGAGAGTGTATGACACACACACACTTAGACAAAGCAGCTTTTATTACATCTCTTAGCACCTAAAGGGCCATGAAATAGGGGAATTATATTCCTATTGTTTCTTTGTGTGGGAATGTCCCCCCCCCCTTTACAGGCCTTCTCATTTCAGATCACCTTTTCATTAAGCTGCTAAATACTTCTCCTAAAAACAGGATTGTATACTTTTGAAACAATCAAGCCGCTCCCTGTTTTCCTTGTGAGTACTTTGTATTTCCTCATAAATGATCATATTTGACTGTGGCTTTCACAGCACGTTGAGGAGCAGAAGCCAAAAAAAGACGGGAGGTGAAGAGTGTTCAGCTGTGTGGAAGAATGTGAGCTTAATCAGAGCTGAGGGCAAGCAGATTAATTACACCGCGTCACATGCAAAGTACACACTTTGTGTTCTACACATCCGGCGTGAGGAGAAGCTCACGCCGGTGGCCTTGGCTAATAAACACGCTGTGCTAATAAGCAAATGAAGGGGAAAAAATGAAACAAGAGAAAGTGGAATGGATCCGTGAGTAGAGATACTGAGATGTTGAAGCACCAACAGGAGACGGAGCCTCGGGGGACCGAAGACGGAGCGCCGTTGAGGCCGCCGCGCTGCATCCTCGCTCGTGCTCGTCATGTTTGCACCGCGACCACGTGAAACACAAACGGAGAGAGAGAGACAATAATGAAAGATTAGAGGAGGCAGGCTCCTCCAATAAATCAGAAAAGCGCGGCGCTCTCGTTTGTTTGCCGATGGACTCAAGCTGAGCTTTTATGAGTGCGCTCGCAATCCTGCAGCACGCCGCAGGAATACGGAATCTCTGCAGTTAAATAGTGGCACGCTTCCCGTGAGGCGTGAAGCCTGTAGACCGAGGAACAAAACTACAAATACTTTCTCAGTGTCTCACTTCAGGGTTCCGTGTCACAACCGACTGAACACAATTTCAAAGCGTGCCAGAGAACTACGGTGACCTTCGACCTGGCCGTCTTCCCGCCCGGAGGCTGCTGTTCATTCCCCTTGCGAAACGAAAAGTCCTCGTTTAGGTTTCTGTCAAGAACGTTTGTAATTAGTCACAGCACCTCCGTCACCTGCAGGGATTTCTGACCCCAACCAAGACGTTTTGTTGCCTAAACTGAGTTGAGGACGGAGGTTGAAGTTGAAAAGGCCGCTGGCTGGGAACAGACTCTTTGGTAGGAAAGGAGCTGACAGACCTGATCCTTGGATCCATTCAGTGTGTTTCTCCAATTCTTAGTTATTTCAACCCCAACCACGTGTTTCCATCTACATCTAACCCAACGCGACGTATTCCATGATTTCTTTCTCTAACAACTGTTTTTAATGAAAACGACGGCTGCATTTTAAGATGCAATAAGATTAGATTGACGTGTCTTGCTAGACTTTCCGAGGAGGATATTAAAAAAAGCGTTTAAGCCAATTAAATAAGGAAAGAAATGTTTTCAAAGGGCATCCCACATACGAGTGTGAGTACAAAGCTAATTCAGAAGGTACAGCAGTTACACAAGACTATTTCTCCATCTTCAATCATGCGCACACACACACACACACACACACACAGCCTTCGGTGAGTCAGAGCGATTGAGATTACCCTGGCAGAGGTCCAACCCTTGTTTTGGGTTCAGCCCATGCTGAGAGAGGAGAGCCCAAGCAGAGAGTGATATGCTTCATCCTGGCTCTCATTAGACGACTCGGAGAACGCGTCAAACTGCAATTTGTTTCTCTTGCATCCAATAAGCAGCTCATTCACCGGTCAATCCGTCACCGCAGCGGCTAGTCAGATTAAACCCAGCGGAGGTCGACAGAAGGAAGAGAACGCCAGAGGAGAGAGAGGTTGAGAGGACGGCTGAGACAAAGAAAACTCTCAGTTATAACAGACACGTGAGCTATTTGGTTACGTTTATTGGGTACGTGATGAGAACACCACCTGGTGGGGCAGTAGTGTTTTATGCAAACACTGTAGAAGGAACAGTGTTGTTTGTAATGAAAACTCACACAAGCTTTAACCTGAAAGCAAATCTTTTCAAATCATATGTTGCTAAATCCGTCAGTGTTTTATACATGAATGGAAAAGGTCCTGCACGTTCTTATAGTATCTCATTTGAAGGGGAAGCAGTAGGTGATTGAACAGGGAATCATCTTAAGCACAGAGGGACACCATTATATTACCCAGAATGCCTTGGCAAACGTGGGATAGTGGTCGGGGGAGTAGTCTAGGACATATTTTAAGGTAGCTACTTAGCAGCTACTCTTATAGAAATGCAATTTATTTCTTTCTGAAGTTCTCACAGTACCGAAGTTAGCCGGCGGGCCGAGCTGGACCCCCCAGGGGGCCGGATCAGCCCTGGTCCAGGGTAAAAGTGGTAGGGTATGGGTCTGTCAATAGGCTCATACAAGGGTTAGCCTGTGGCAATGGTGAGATAGTAGAGTTAGTGTATGGTAAAAGAGGTGATATTAGAATCAGACTAAGGCCAAAATGGGATAGTAGGGTCAGTGTATGGTAAAAGTGGGACATTAGAGTCAGACTAACCATAATTCAAGTTTTATTAATGCACATGACTAATTCAGCTTCTTTCCATCTGACGGTGGTTCTATCTGACGGTGGTTCTATCTGACGGTGGTTCTATCTGATGATGGTTCTATCTAATGGTGGTGGCCACTGCAGTGGTCCTGCTGTGCGCCTGGTTTACTACTCACAATTACTTGAATCATTTCTGTCATAGGAATTGCATGTATTATACATTGTTCATTCTGTACACATGGCATCCATTGTAGTCTGTCCATCCCGGGAGTGGGATCCCTCCTCTGACGTTCTCCCTAAGGTTTCTTCCCTTTTTTCCCTCTTGGAAGGGTTTTTTCATTGTTTGGGGAGTTTTTCCTGTGCCGATGGAGGGTTTCGGGGCAGAGGATGTTGTATGTGTACAGACTGTAAAGCCCTCTGAGGCAAATTTGTAATTTGCGATTATGGGCTATACAAAATAAAATGACTTGACTTGACTAAGGCCAAAATGGGATGGTAGGGTTAGCTAAAGATTGGGTGGTAGGATGGGAAAAAGGGGATAGTAGGACTAGCCTGTGGCAATACTGGGAAGTATGTCTAAGATGGCCCCACAGATGGCAACCTCGGTACGTCGATGCTTTCTTGAAAACAATGAGATAAAATCTTGCACTATGTTGTCGTATCTGTCTTTTAAATACGTCTGGCAGAGTCCTCTGGCGCTTGTGTTCTGTGTCTTTCTGCCTTTGTGGTTATTCCTCCACTTTTCTGTGTATCATCCGTGTTTTATTAGTCTTGTCTGCCTCGCTGTCTTCCCTTTAGTTCCTCCCACCAATCAGCTTGCAGAATGCCCCCATGTCTGCCCACCCGTGTTTCGTTGCCTGATTAGTTTCTTGTGTATGTCGGTTGTCGGGTTGGTGGTTGGTTTGTCTCCATTGTTGTTGGGAGTTCTCTATGAGTTTGCCTTTGTCCTTTCCTGCTACTTACTGCCTGTTCTGTTGGACCCAGGAGCTGTTTTAAAATGTAATTGTCGCATTCCCCCTCCTGTATAGACCTTCTTCCCGGCTCAGACAGACACGTCACTTTACAGTGTTTGCCATGTAATTGTCGCCTTCATGTTGCTCTCGGCGGCTG
Organism: Gasterosteus aculeatus; assembly: GCF_964276395.1. Taxonomy (NCBI): domain Eukaryota; kingdom Metazoa; phylum Chordata; class Actinopteri; order Perciformes; family Gasterosteidae; genus Gasterosteus; species Gasterosteus aculeatus. Next base: position 750,280 of record NC_135693.1, on the reverse strand, counting down.
CATTTCATCTTGGTGAATTTTCCCATCGATACCTCACAGTGCCGCCGGACGGCGTTAGGGAGCGTGAGAAGAACGTCCAATGAAAGTCGGCGTTCATGCTTAACCAAGATGGTCCCTGCAGGAGGATCAACAGCATCAGTATCAGCAAGTGCCACAAAATGCCGCCAGTACGTTCAGTGGTACATGTCGCTACCACACTGCCAGTTAGTACGGTAAAGTACACACTGTTTTACTGAATATTCAAAGCTTAGAAATGGTGCTGCTGCCTCTACTGGAGGACTTTGAATCATAAATCATTATAAATCATTATAAATAAACCACACTTGTCTTGTTAGATCCAAGATGGCGCCGTTGATGGCCGCCACGGTGCTACACTGCGCTTCGTTTTTTGTTGTTTTTGTTAATTATGTTTCCTGCTGCGATTCCCGGAGCTCTTTCACCAGAGATGAGCTCTTGAACATCCGTGGAACTCCAGCAGAGTTACTTCCAACTTTCCTGCTTTCTTCCGTGGAATTACTGGACATTCTAGTCAAAGGTGCGCTCACCTTTCGTCACGCGGTGAGACGCCGTCGGAGAGGAAAACGGGCCGGCTCGCTGTGAGACTCCGCAGGCGTGGTTCTCGCACTCCGCTGCCGGGCATCTGTCTCTCCAACGTGCGCTCACTGTGCAACAAACTGGAGGAAATTCAGCTGCTGATGAGGAGAGACAGAGACTTCTCTACATCCTCCGTCTTGTGCTTCACGGAGACGTGGCTCTGCGGATCGATACCGGACTCCGCGCTCCAGCTGGCGGGCTTCCAGCTGCTCCGAGCGGACCGCGACACGGAGCTCTCCGGCAAGACAAAGGGTGGAGGAATCTGCTTCTACTTCAACAACAGCTGGTGCAACGACGTAACGGTGATCCTACAACACTGTTCTCCTGATCTGGAAACTTTCTTCATCCACTGCAAACCCTTTTATTCCCCCCGTGAGTTCGCTTCATTCATCCTGGTCGGTGTTTACATGCCGCCGGCGGGCAACGTGCACGAGGCTCAGCGAACACTCGCCGACCAGATACGGCGTGTGGAGCGGACCAACTCGGACTCTTTAGTTATTGTCCTCGGGGACTTTAACAAAGGAAATCTCAGCCATGAACTCCCTAAATACAGACAGTTTATTAAATGCCCCACCAGAGAGGAGAACACGCTGGATCACTGTTACACCACAGTCAGCAGGGCTCATCACGCCGTCCCTCGTGCTGCACTGGGACACTCTGACCACGTCATGGTCCATCTGATTCCTGCATACAGGCAGAAACTAAAGCTCTGCAAACCTGTGGTGAGGGAATTCAAGAAGTGGACCAGTGAGGCGCTGGAGGATCTTCGGGCGTGCTTTGACTGCACAGACTGGGATGTTTTCAGCTACTGACAGTCTGGATGAGTTCACAGAGGCTGTAACTTCCTACATCGGCTTCTGTGAGGACAGCTGTGTACCATCATGCACCAGGGTGAGTTACAACAACGACAAACCCTGGTTCACAGTGGAGCTCAGAACACTACGTCTGCAGAAGGATCAGGCATTTAGGAGCAGGGACAAAGACTTGTACACAGAGGCAAAATACAAGTTTAGCAAGGCGGTGAGAGATGCTAAACGACTGTACTCTGAGAAACTCCAACAACAGTTCTCAGCAAGTGACTCTGCTTCGGTTTGGAGAGGCCTCAAACACCTCACTTACTACAAGCCAAAAACCCCCCACTCCATGAATGACCTCCGCCTGGCAGACGAGCTGAATGAGTTCTACTGCAGATTTGATAGACAATGTCCTGATTCCATCCCCCACAGCTCCACCAACCTGCCCCAGTCCCCCTCCCCTCCCTCCCCCAGCCCATCAGGTGCTCACGCCTCTTCATCTATATCACCTTCCCCTCCCCCACCAGCAACGACCCTCTCTATTCTAGAGAGAGACGTTAACCGGCTCTTTAAAAGACAAAATCCCCTTAAGGCAGCCGGTCCGGACTCAGTCTCCCCTCACACCCTGAAGCATTGTGCTGACCAGCTGTCTCCGGTGTTCACTGACATCTTCAACACCTCCCTGGAGACATGCCACGTACCAGCCTGCTTCAAGGACTCCACCATCATCCCTGTTCCCAAGAAGCCCAGGATCACAGGACTCAATGACTACAGGCCCGTCGCCCTGACCTCTGTAGTCATGAAGTCTTTTGAACGGCTAGTCCTGACCCACCTGAAGTCCCTCACTGACCCCCTCCTGGACCCCCTGCAGTTCGCCTACAGGTCTGTGGACGATGCTGTCAACATGGCCCTCCACTGCAGCCTCCAGCATCTGGACTCCCCAGGAACCTACGCCAGGATCCTGTTTGTGGACTTCAGCTCTGCCTTCAACACCATCATCCCGTCGTGTCTGCTGCAGGACAAACTCTCTCAGCTGCACGTGCAAGTCAGAACAACCTGGAGCTCAACGCTCTAAAGACAGTGGAGATGGTTGTGGATTTCAGGAGGAACAGAGCCCCACCCTCCCCCATCACCCTGTGTAACTCCCCCGTCACTATTGTGGATTCCTTCCGTTTCCCGGGCTCCATCATCACCCAGGACCTCAAGTGGGAGCTGAACATCAGCTCCATCACCAAGAAGGCTCAGCAGAGGTTGTTCTTCCTGAGGCAGCTGAAGAAACTCAACCTGCCAAAGACGATGATGATCCACTTCTACACGGCCATCATGGAGTCCATCCTCTGCTCCTCCATCACCGCCTGGTACGCTGCAGCCACAGCCAAGGACAAGGGAAGG
>NC_135693.1:227500-367500 GCF_964276395.1 Gasterosteus aculeatus | reverse complement strand
TCAAAATAAGCCGCTAGCTTTAATTTTCTATGGTAGTCCTGTAGATAAAAGCGGCTCTGTTCTATAGCTTTTGTATTGACTCCCTTAGTGGGAATAAAATTAAGGCCACTGCCAAGGAGAGCAGACTGTGCAGCAGTCAATTTGTGATGCCTGCTGAGGTTGACAACCGTCCTGTCCCCCTCCTGAAAAGGCAGGTTTATGGGAACAGTTAGTTTAAAAAACTCACCCAATGCTCAAACATGCGCTGAGCCGTAGCCCGCGACCAGTGGATGTGGTCAGCGACAGTAAGAAACTGGCTCGACGGCAGTGCAAGAATGAAGTCAGTTGAGGTGGGTGAGCCGGGAGCTCCCGGGAGAAGTTAATCTGCGGAATAAAAATGTCAGCATGGGGGAAAGTGCGTTTAACTTTATTCAACGCCCTCTGCAGCTGCTTAATAGCAGTCTCTTGGGTCTTTTGGACCCGGTTGTTTATCCCGAAGGACAGGATAACTTTTTCCACCCTGACCCCACAGGTGGTCTTGTCCATCAGGAGCTCTGCGTTCCTGAACGTGGCCCCCGGGAAGGCATCCACCTGCAGGTCAGCAATGTCATACGCCGGGAGCTTGTGGACATTGGAGTCCCCAATGATGAGCCACTTCTTGGCCACCTGGAGACTCCAATCCTGTGTTTTAAACTTTGTCGTCGGGTGTCTGGTGGGTCGCAGTGACCCAGACTGCAGCTCTGGAGAATGCGGCTCTCCCCCCTGTCGGAGAGGGGCTGATGTAGTGCCAGACTGAGTCAGCCGTGTCTGCACCGCCCTCTGGAACCTCGTGGTTCTGATGGGGGTCAAGGAGACACGTCTCACCTCGTGCTGCAAACGGGTGACTGGTCGCCTCGCCTCCGCCCGTGTCAGCTGGCTGAGGTCCTCCTGAGACAGTTCTGAGATCGCCTCAATGTTCATAGCCACACATGGATTGCGGGGTGGAGGGGGCGACCCCCTGGTGAGTCGTGTGGCTGCAGCCGTTGATGGAGACTTTGGTCTGCTCCCAACAACCCTCTGCATCCTCTGTGGAAGTGGCTGGGGGAGCTGCGTGGGCCCGGTGGGTGGACTCCCCCGCTGTGACCTCCCCCTAGTGTGTGGGGTGGGAGGGGAGGATGCAATGGTGAAGGGAGAAAGAGAGCCCAAACTGAAGTTACCCACTGAAGGAGCACCCCGGTGTGGGCGGGGTTGAGGTGACAGAGGTATATCTCTGCGATGCTGCCCGGGACGACGGGGGCGTTGCAATCAGCTCAGCGTCCTGTGGCCGAGGCATGATCTGGGCCGTGACGACATGCGTGGCCGGTGCCGCTGGTGGTGATGCTGCTGCGGCTGCAGCCTCGGGCTGACCTGATTGTGGGTGTGTCTGCGCCACCGCGGTGTGCAGGAAAGGTGTCTCCGGCAGGTCTGCTGTGCTGTCGGGTCGCACCCGTCTCAGTGGGTGCACTCCCGAGCTGGTCTGCGTCACTGGAGCCGCCGTCACCGCAGGTGCCACCGGATGTGGGTCGTCGATCTGCAAACCCGTCATCCAGTCCTCGATGGTGACCCGAGCCTCCGTCAGTGTTTCCGGGGAGAGTCTGCGGCCAAAATACTTTTTTGCCCAGGCCGATGCAACCTGGAAGGGACCGCTCCAGTCTGGACTGTTCAATTTATGCAGTTCCTTAATTTCTCCGATCATCACTGCCTCATAGTGGTCCTGTAGAATGACCAGTGTTGTGTGCGTCAGCGGAGCGACCCGCGTAGCCGTTGCGTGAGCTGTCATCGTAGTAGCGGCGCCGCGGCCCGTACCTCTGGTCCGGTGCTCTGTGTGTAGCGGCCGCATACGAGACGCGCTGCTGCTGTGGTTGCTGCGGCTGTTGGGTGTAGCGCTGGAAACGCGGTGGTGCCGGTGGGTTCTGTTGCCACCCGCATTCATTGTTACGTTTCTTGCGGCGCCTCCCATACTGAACCACCGTCCAGTCATCCGCCTCGTCCTGGTTGTAGCGATACATGGCTAAGCTAATGTAGCTACGTGTAGCCTCGAAAAAAAAACGGCAACAAAAAATTGAGTTTACCTTTTATCTTTTCAGGCAAAAAACAGTAAAACATCAAAAGGAACAAATAAATAAGAATATAGCAATGTTTCGGATAGAACCTTATCCTTCTTCAGGCTATGAATTTGTTCAAAAAGTTGGAGATGGTGCGCGCAGGAGTTGTCGCTACGGTCACCTCGTTGAGAATAACGTCTGACCGGTGACCAACAAGATGGCAGCCGTGACCTCTGAACCACCTGGTTACACGGGCCAATCAGTGCGCTCTAATCTGTGGCAGGGTACGAAGGTGAAATGCACTGTCAAGATATTATTCCGCACCTGTCCCACATCACCATGTAACAACATCACAATAACCAGTATACACACTTAACAACAATCCCCATAAAATGGGAACAATGAATGTCATCTTTAAGATGAGTAACAGTAAACATAATGAACATAATAAAGTGCATCGTGATAATCCTATACTAAAGCAGTCTATTCACCAGTGCGGCAGGAAATGCCTGTCGCCAGACCTCCACACATCAAAGATCCAACATACACATCCCCCCTGAGTCAATGGCGGTGTTTGTGCAGAATGCTGTATCCCTCCTAACAGAAGCACATGCATATATATGCGCGGAACCCTAATGTGCAAAACCACAAAAACCCACGTGTACATGTGTGTGCAGAACCACCATACAAATAAATCAGTGTATACACATATTAATAAAAACGGGGGAGCAGAGTGTAAAGTCCGCGGTTAGGTTTAGGTTTAGGGAAAGATATGGTGTTGGCTGTAAGAGAAAAGAGGAAACCACAGGCCGCAAGGCCGGCGGCACGGGCTGGTTAGGAATTAGCAAATTGTGATGGTCCTGCACACAAGACCATCGGTGCACTGTCCAGCACAGCCCCGCAACCCGCAGCCCTCATTCAGGCCTCTCGGAAAAATGGTGTCCAGTCTCAAGATCCACAATTTCTACGCTCTCCTCTGGGGAGCGCTCCACCTTGGGTTGCTTTGAATAAGGTTGGTTTTAACCGAACCCCACCCGTGCTTGAGAAAGTGCGCCACGAATGGCGTAGTGGTCTTTTTTCTGTGGACAATGTTGTACTTGTGTTGGGTTAGGGATTAAAGGATTGTGAAGGTCCTGCGAGCAGGACCATCGATGCACAGTCCAGCACCACCCCACTGTCTGCACCTCTCAACCCTCATTGAGGCCTTTAGGATGCAAGGTGTCCAGCTTGTTGATCCACAGCCTCTCAGCTCTCCTCCTCAGGGGAGCACTCCACCTGGGGTTGCACTGGAGAATGCTAGTGGATAAGGATTTCCATCCATGTAATATGAAATGTGCCACTAATGGCGTCTATCTTTTTTCTGTTTGTAATGTTATATTTGTGTTGTGCCATCCTGGTGGCGATGCTGTTGCCCGTCTCCCCCACATACTGCAGGCCACAAGTCTGGCACATGATAAGATAAACACAATTTTTGCATTTGACATGACCCCGAACCATACTGTGGAAGACCTCTTGTGTTATGGCTCCTGCTTAAAATAGTCCACCGGGTTCCTGATTTGTGGTATATATATATATATAGAGGTCTAATTTTTGCTTTGACCAAAAAATCCTGCAGATTTCTGTTTCTCCGGAAAGCCGGAATAATTCTGAAATCCTGCAGAACGTCCTTGTCCCTGGTGTGGTGAAGGAATCTTTCCCTGCAGCCTCTAACCAAGTCTCTGGTGGACGGTGAGTATGTGGTCACAAAGGTGAGGCTTGAACCAACCATAATGGGTTTTTTAACAAGGAAATTCCTCTGGCACTTTCTAAGGAAAGAGCGAGAGTACCCTCTGCTGGACAGAGCGCGAAACAACCTTGACAGCAGAATAAAAGTCCACCTCTCTGCTGCAAATTCTATGGAACCTCAACAGCTGAGATTTGATTAAACCAGCGTAAGTGTGCCCGGGATGAAAGCTGGTTTTAAAAAGAAGTGCATGGGTATCTGTCTCTTTAAAAAAAACTTTAATGTCCAGTCTATGGGTTTCCTTGAATGTAGTGTCTTTAAATGTTGTGTCCAAAAAATCAACTGATGTGGGGCTGCTAGTGGATTTGATGGTGATGGATGGATTAAAGCTGTTAAGAATTCCAAGAAAGATGTCAAAATCCTCTCGCGTGTGAGGCCACACACCCCAGATGTCGTCCAAATATCTGTAGTATTGTGACGGTTTTTTAGGACACATTTTCAGGACTGAGTCCTCCCACTCAGACATAAAAATGTTAGCGTATGCGGGGGCAAACTTCTTCCCCATCGCTGTACCCTTAATTTGCAGAAAAAATTCCCCATTAAATTCAAAATCATTTTGAGTCAGATTAATTTCCAGTAGCTGTAGGAGCTCTTTCTCTGGTCTCTTTTTGTTGGGATGTTTCCGAAATGCATTTTTAACGGCCTGTATGCCTTCTTTAATGTCAATATTAAATAAAATGGAGTTATCCGAAATTTGGAGTCCTCTGATTATGTCCACGAAATGTAACTAGGATGTGTGGTCGAGAGAGGATTAAGAAAGTGGTCGATGTACTCAGCCGTGCGGTAGGTCTCGCTGCTACAGTCGGAGACAATAGGACGACCAGGGGGGGATCACATACGGTTTGCTCCACTTAGCAGGATCTTTGTGGATCTTGGGCAACATATAAAAGAGTCTGGGCCTCGGTACCGTGTCCCCCATGAGATAATGTTTTTGTTTTATGGTGACGAATTTTTTCTCATGTAAGGTGTTTATTATCGTGATCACTTTTGGAATAGTATTTAAATAGATGGGTTCGGCCAATTTGGTGTAATATTTTGTGTCGTTCAATTGTCTATAACCCTCCCATAAGTATTGTTCTCTGTCCAGAATAACTATGGCACTGCCCTTGTCTGCTGGCTTAATGACTATGTGTTTGTTATTAGACAGGTGCTCAAGTGCACTCACTTCCTCCCTACTGAGGTTAGGAGGCACCTGGCGACCCCTGAAATGTGTGATGTCGGCTTGAATGAGGTCACGAATAATTATGGGGATATGTGTCAGTGGAGGAGACCAGGTGGATTTATTGATAAACGGCAGGTGTTCCGACTCCTTAGAGAGCTCGAAATAAGCCGCCAACTTAAGTTTTCTATGATACTGTTGTAAATCAAAACGACTCTAACAAGATTTTTGTTAATTCCTTTTGTGGGAATATAATTTAAACCCCTGCTGAGTAGAGCAAACTGCGTGTCAGTGAGCTTGAAATTTTTGGTGAGATTTACAGTCTTATACCCTCCTGAGTAGGCAGGCTTATGGGGACTATTAGTTTAGGTAGTGAACCCAGTGATCAAAAATGCGATTGACTGTGACCCGAGACAAATGAATATTGTCCCCACCTGTGTTAAAAAGACTCGTTGGCAGGGCCGGAATGTACTCATACCTGCTGGATATGGCCGAGTTCAAGTGTGTGAGCCGCGGTTTCTCCTTCTGAGGAAGACCACTGGAGAAGTTTATCTGCGACACAAAAATCTCGGCAGAAGGAAAAGTGCGTCTAACATTGTTCATTGCACTTTGCAGCTGTTTTAAAGCAGTCTCACGGGTCTTATGGACCCGGTTATTAAGGCCAACAGCCACAATGACCTTTTCCACGTCTACCTGAGCGGTGGTTTTGTCCATCAACAGCTCCACGTTCCGGAACGTAGCACCAGGAAAGCCGTCGATTTGCAGGTGCTCGTTTGTATATGCAGGCAGTTTGCAGACATTGGAGTCTCCAATGATTAACCATTTTCTGGTTACATGGAGACTCCACTCCTGGGCCTTCCTCAGGGTCGTCTGGTGCCTGGTGGGCCGTTGTAGTCGACGCTGGGTCGGTGTGTCCGGACCGGGGGCCGGAGTGGACGACGTGTGCAGCAGGTGGGTCTGCACCGCAGCACGGAGTCTGCGGACGGGCGTCAGGGGGACACGGCTCAGCTCCTCCTGCATCCGGGACAGTGATCGCGGCTTCTCCTGCTGCAATAGTTGAGTCACGTTCTGTTGAGAGAGCTCCATCACAACATCATCGTTAGGGGCCACAGCTGGGTTGTGACGCATGAGGGACCAAGCAGTGGGGTGTGTGGTCGCTGCGAACGCTGGTGAGGCCCCTGATGAGGCCACTGAAACAGAGCTCGGCAAGGGATCACGTCTGCTACCACGTAGTCTCTGATCCCTCTGTGGCAGTGGTGCAGGCAATTGTGTGTCGGGGGCGTGTGGGGACCCCCGTTGTGAGCCCTCACCTTGAAGCGGAGAGAGAGGGGAGAGGGTGCCCAGGCTGAAACACGGATCGATGATGGAGTCCATGATGTTGGAGGCCCTCTCTGGAGTGCTGGGGGGCGGAGGCAATGATGCAGACGAGGAAGAGGGCGTCACCAAAATCAGGTCTGCCTCCGCCGGTGCCGAGTGGATCTGGGCCACCTCGGTCTGGGTTGCAGTTGTCATCGGCGCTGCTCTGCGGGGCTGTGGAGGTCTCGTGGCAGCTGCAGGGGGCCCCAATGGCTCCTCGGCTGCTGCGCGGAGCTGCGTCGGCTCCCTCTGGGACTGGGTGACAGCGGCACGTGGTGTTTGTGGTGCTGCAGCGGTGGGTTGCCCTGGTTGTGGGTCTCGCTGGACCTCAGCGGCGAGTGTGGGCGACGCCCCTGACGGCCATGTCGTGTCCCCGGGTCTCAGGGGATGTGTTACCGGATCGGGCTGGACCACCACCGCAGCTGGCACTGCCACAACAGGGGGGGGCGGTTGCGGTTCCTCCACCAACAGCACGGCCATCCAGTCAGCTATAGCCTCCTTAGCCTCCGACAGCGTCTGCGGGTTCAATCTACGACCAAAGTCTTTTCTGGCCCAGGCTGAGGCCACCTCAAAAGGGGCATCCCACACGGGGCTGTTAACCGATACAGATTGAGAATCTCACTCTTCATAACAGTCTGTCTTATAATGATCTTGAAGGATCACCATTGTGGTGTGCTCCCAGTTCCCAGAGGGCCTGTGTGGCTGCGTTGGGGATTGCAGGCTTGATGAAAGCGGCTGCTTGAAAACTTAATCGGATGAAAACTGTTGCGTCATTTTAGCAATATTAGCCGGAGGGTTTTTTCCGGCCTTGTTAGTAAAATGATGGGCCACTTTAATGATCTTATGCAGAATTCTACACTTGTGTGTGAATAGCGGGTCATCCGACATGGGTCGCTCCGGAGCGCCCTGATTATTCTGGTTCTGGACGGGACGGTTGTTATTAACATTGTTACCAGTGTCTCTGGGCTGTTGGAATCGGGAGGCAAAAAGACGGGGGGGGGGGTCTCTGGCGGGGTCCCGGGTTGTTGGGGTGACCCGCATACCTGGTGTTATAGTCGTAGCGCCGTTGCGGGCCTCCACTGTTGTGCTGGCCGAGTGACATCCGCGTACGAAGCGCGCTGGAAACGGGGCCTCTGCTGTCGGTACTGCGGAGGCGGAGGCTGTCTCGCCCGCGGTCGTGGCTGGGCTGGTGGTGGTCCCCGCTGTGCTTGCGTACGGAAGCGGTTATTACCCCCGCGACGTCTCCCGTAGCGAACCACAGTCCAATCCCCCTCGTCATCATACTCGTCTTCATACATGGTTAAGCTAGCAGCCTCGTGGTCGCTCACTGCTTTTATAGGAGACAATCAGTGCAGATTATTCCCACCTGCTTACTCCTCACCTACCAGCACCGTCCCCTGAACCACTCCCCCGCTCTCCCCCCTGCAGCTGAGCTAACCACGCCCCTCCACCACAGGCTCCTTTTAGCGTTAGCTAATATGGCGGCCTTATTTGGTCCTACCGACCAATCACTGCGGGATACCAGGGTGCCATCTGCGTATCACGCAGTAATAAGCACCCGTCCCGATATATATATTAAATAATATAATATAAATATACAACCGTCCCATAAAACAGAACCTAGAAATACAGTGATAAACTCATGGCATTGCATAATAGAATAAAAGCATTGAGAAATAGAATGTCCCTTAGTGCCTCTAATGGAATAGTATTTAACAGAATAGGGCCTCAGTCCCTACAATAGAAACTGTACATACAGAAAATTCTCAATACCACAATAACCGAATAATTAATCATATCTATGTAAAGATATACATATAAATGTTTCACATCAAGAACGCCCCTACACATGAAGGACGCATTCGGAAAAGAACACATAATATCCAAAGAACATGTGTTATGCAGACAAAACGGTGCATAATAAACCATTATAAAGCAAAAAGCATATTTCCACATGTTGTTGACGTTGGCAGTCATAAATCAAAGAGGAATAATGTGACCGGTTATAACTAGCTGTAAATCAAACTCACGTCTTCCCCAAGAAACCACGGGAAAAATCTCTGATCACCCGTAATAAAGAGTTTTCAATAGGGGATGGGTCCCCTGGTTAGGGTTAGGCGTGGGAGATGAGTGGTTAGGGTAGGGTGGGGTTGGGGTTTTGGGGCAGCCGTGTCGCCAGGAAAATCAACATGCTCAACGAGCCAGGGAACCCTAGTAAGCGTGGATGATGAAGGGTTAGGTTTAGGCATGGGTTATGGAGTGGTTGTGGTTAGGAAAAAATAATCGGGTTAGGTTGTGTGGTGAACGCGGTCCTCCGAAGAGGGACACGGGGGTACTGGCACAAGGGGGACCATGGTTAAAAAGGTTTTTTTTAAACTTTAAGAAATAAAACAGATAAACGGGGAGAGGTTTAGAAAAATAGATGAGGAATAAAACAAGGCTCTATAATAGGCTGGCGGAGGCAGTGGTGGCTGAGCAGGAGGAGAGGGAGGGAAATAAATCGTCAAAAATAAGGGATAAAAGGAGATAAAGAATGTGAGTTAAAGGGGAGGGGGGAAAAAAAGGAAAAATCTGGCTGTTTTGGTGGGGAAAAGGAATATGAGTGGAATGGGAAAAAGAAAGAAACTGAAACACCGGTGTTCCCTGAGAAAAGAAGGGCATTTAAAATTCATATGCATAGTATACATACACCACATCTAGATTTAAAAAAATTAAATAAGTTAAATACAGGGCGGCACGGTGACGTGGTGGTTAGCACTGTCGCCTCACAGCAAGAAGGTCCTGGGTTCGATTCCGCCCAGTGGCCTTTCTGTGTGGAGTCTGCGTGGGTTCTCCGGCTTCCTCCCACAGTCCAAAGACATGCTCTGGGGATCAGGTTAATTGGGGACTTTAAATTGCCCGTAGATGTGTGGTTGCCATATGTCTCTGTGTTAGCCCTGCGATTGGCTGGCGACCAATCCAGGATGTACCCTGTCTATCGCCCGAAGTTGGCTGGGATGGACTCCAGCCCCCCCGCGACCCTGTGTGCAGGATAAGCGGTTTGACAATGGATTGATGGAAGTTAAATACACCACTTTTTTTTTTTCCACATCTAGGAAAAAAATATTGATTAAATATAGATAAGGATAAATATAAAAACGTATATAAATATAAAAATGGAAGTAGAGATAATTCATATTGAGACATAAGTGCTCAAGGGATGGGGAGGGTAAGAAAACATCCTCCCCCAGTGTTCCTGTTTTTTGCATAAGTGCCATAAAAGGTGTTGAAGTTTATCTAAGGGTTCCATCCAAATGCATGGGTCGTCTTTCAATTCATCCTGCAAGTGAGTGGTTTAGAAAAAAAAGGGGGGGGGGGGCAAATTAATCAGGAGTGTAGGGAGGTGGGAAATTAATCAGGAGTGTAGGGAGGTGGGAAATTAATCAGGAGTGTAGGGAGGTGGGAAATTAAAAGACAGACTGGGTTAATACTTCTCGTTGAGGCCAAAGGGGTCTATAGTCCCCAGTCTGTGGATCCATCTCCTCTCTGCCGCTTGCGGTTGTGTTGTACTCCACTGCCTGTTGCCCTCGAGGCCCAAACTGTGGAGGCCAAGCGAGCCATGGAGTTTAAATTGATTATAAAGGACGCTGGTGCCTTTGCCACTCTTGATCAAATTAAGATGCTGCTTTATGCGAAGGTGCAGTTCATTCTTGGTCTCCCCCACATACAGCTTATGGCAGGTCCCGCACCTGATGGCATAAATGACGTTACAGTCAATAGGTTGCAGGACCTGCCCAATGTTATAGCCAATTCTGGACTGGGGGTTAAAAATGTGGGGGAGGCGAACAAAGCAGATCTCCGACTCTCGAGACGCTTCCTTTTTATTTTCTTTTTTATTTAAATTAGTGTCAACCAAGAAATCCTTAAACTTCTTATTCCGGCGAAAAGCGGAGATCACACGAGTAACCTCCAGTGCGGCACAGCGTTCCCTCGTCGCCTGGAAGTTCCTCTTCAAGGTCTTCAAAAGGTTGTGCGTGCAACTGTTGTAAGTTAGAACCAGAGGGATGAGGGACTGGGTTGGTGGTCGTTGGTTGCTGTCGCCGCTCCTGAAGAATTCGGCAACCTCCGCCTTGATCGTTCTAAGGAAGCGCCTCGAGTAGCCCCTTGACCTCAATGCATTAAAAAGGGTGACGGTTGCCTCCTCCACATGAGCAGGGAGGGTGCAAATCCTGTGGAACCGGATCAACTGGGATTTGATGAGACCTCTGTACGTGTGTTTAGGATGGTAACTGGATTTATGTAAAAGGGCGTGACGATCCGTGTCTTTGAAATATATCTCAGTGGCCAGAGTTTTGGTCTGGTCGCTGGAGGTCTGAAAGAAGGCAATTGTATCAAGGAACTCGACTGCCAGATGTTGAAGGTTATGTTTGAGTTTGATTTTAGGGTGATGTGCATTTAAAGTGTCCAAAAATGTGTGAAATTGTTCCTCAGTGTGGTCCCAGATGCCAAAGATGGCGTCCAAGTACCGGAAGTAGATGAGGGGCTTGTATTGAAGTTTGGTGAAGGCTGCTCTCTCTCAATGGGCCAGGTATATATCCGCATAGGCAGGGGAATACTTCCGGCCCATAGCGCACACACACAACTGAAGATAATGTTTATTGTTGAATGAGAAATCGTTCCGAGTCAGGGTGATGTGTAGTAACAGTTCTTTATCTGGTCTGGCCGGGTCGGGGTGCTGTTTAAAAATGTCCTGAATAGCAATGAGGCCTAATGAGGTTTCTATATTTGTGTAAAGGGAATCTATAGAAAAAAGAAAACTATGACCGGGTACTAATTGATTATACGGACAAATTGGTATGTGTCAAGGATGCGTGGAGAAGGCTGGACTCAGACGCAGACTTCTCGGAAAACAAAAGACTGTAATAGTCAAAAGGCCAAGGGGCAAAAACACACAGGAACCAGGGGAAAAACAGCAGCCAGGAAACTATGAACATCCACGACGATAGACAATGACGCGATAAGTGACACAAGAGACACACGGCTTACATACACAAGGGAGGTGCAGGTGATTGGACACAGGTGGAAACTATTAGACGATCACAGGGGATGACAGGACAAGGCAGGAAGTGAAGTTACCCGGGGACACGAGTGGCAGAAAACTACAAAATACAACAGGAAGTGAACCACACCGTGACAGGTAGGTGTCTTTAAGATAACTGGGGTGTAATTTGGAAAGAGGGTTGATATAATGATCGATGTATTCGTGATATTGTAGGACTCGGAACCGCAATCGCTGACTATGGGGTGGACGACCGGAACAACAAGGGACCGTCCAGGTTTCCGGAGGCTTATGAATCTTGGGGAGCAAGTAGAAGAGGCGGGGTCTGGGTTCCTCCGGACCGTCCAAGTACTGTTTCGGGTTGATATAATGATTGTTTAAAAGGCTATGTGTGATGTCTCGAAATAAATGTTGTGTAGCTAATTGTAATGAATGTGTGAGTGGTGCATAATATGTGTGGTTTTTTAATTGTCTGTCTGCTTCTAATATGTAATTATGTCTGTCCTGTAAAACTATTTGGCCCCCTTTGTCTGCCGGTTTGATAACTATGTGTTTGCTATTGCCCAATGTTTTAAGAATGTGTTTGTGTTGTAAGCTAATGTTAGGCTGTGTGTGCATATGGGGGCTCCATTTTGTCAGTGCTAGTAAGTTGTCCTGAATGAGTTGGTTGATTGCTGGTGAAATGGTGTTTGGGTGCGGTTCCCAGGAGGACGGTCCGGTAAAGGGTACAGGCCCCCGCCTCGGGGCTCCCCAGAAGTGATCTAGTAGTTTAAGCCTCCTGTGAAAGGTGTGGAGATCCCCCCTGAGCTCCGGCCGGGTTGGAGGTTTGGGACTGGGGATGAAGGTGAGTCCTTTTTCCAAAATCTCCAACTGTGTGGGTGTGAGGGAGAGGGCAGAGCAAAGGTTAGTGATGTTTGTAAGAGGGGGAGATGTGTGGTCACATTCCTCCCCCTTCAGCAGTTTAAATGTGTTTTCCAGTACTGGAAGATCATCTCCGCCGTCTGGGGTGTCCAATGTATGTGATCCGGGGTGACCTGAAAGAGAAGGGGGTTTATTTCCGGGATAAAGTTGTACTTGTTTGCAAGGATGGTGTTGAGATGATTGAGGAGTGAACGTGTATTGGGTGGTAGGTGTGGTGAGTAATTAATGATGGGAATGTGAATGGTTGCGTTGGGGAATTTGGTTTTTGCAGTCCTCCATAGTGGAGCCAGGTTCTTGGAGATGGTGACGGTGGTGTTGAGGGAGAGGTAGTTGATTTATTCCTACAGAAAGAATGACCTGAGTGGTCTCTGGGTGAGGGGTGAGTTTGCAGAGGATGTCAAAAATATTCTTAAAGCTTGCACCAGGATAACTATCTATTTGGATGTCAGGGTCTGAGAAAGAAGGGATGCGGGCCAGATTCGAGTCCCCGATAACGACCAGAACTTGGCCTTCTGAAAGGTTTTGCCGTGTTTATATGGTTCTGTACGTGGTGGGGGGCCGGATGGTGTCAAGGGGTCACTGCTGGAATCAGTGGCGGGCGTTTCAGGTGGTGGGATTGAGGTCAGTGTTGGACCGCCTGTCCCTGCCATCATCATGTTGTTTTCAACGCCCGCCTCAGTTGTTATCTGAGCATCAGCAGGACCTGATGCTATCTGAATCTGAAGAGAGAAAAGAGATGGTGTTACTACATGGGAGAGCAACATTATTGTAAGGGAGGGTGAGGGGGCGTGAAGTGTCTATGTGTGCGGGGGGAGTGGTGGGTGAAGGCGCGGGGGGGGCACCAGGACGAATCGCTCTCCGAGTCAGGCGTTGGACTACTCTCTGGGAGAGAGTATGCACCGTGACCTTAACCGTTCGTTCTGGGTTACGCCTGAGAGAGAGAGAGTAAAAAAGGAGAGTTGGACGCTTCAGGAAGGGGAGGGTACTCCAGGGGGGAGAGTCGGGGAGGGGAAGGCACCTCCTCCGCAGTCGGGTTGGTGATGGTCTCCGGCAGTGTGTTAATCGAGGAGGAGTTGAGCTTCCTCCCATACCTCGATCTACCCCACTGGATTGCTTTATTGAAGGGTTAGGGTTAGGGAATAAATAGTTTTGGATGGACCTGCGAGCAGGACCATCTGTGCACTGTCCAGCACTGCCTCACAGCCCGCAGCTCTTAGTCCTCATTTAAGCCCTTAGGATACCTGGTGTTTAATTTATTGATCCAGCCCCTCTCCGCTCTCCTCCTCTGGGGAGCGCTCCATCCGGGGTTCATCTGGATCACACACACAGACACAGATTTCCACCCGTGTGAAATAAAATGTGCCACAAGTGGCGTCTGTGTTTTTTTTCTTTTTCATGATGTTGTGTTTATGTTGTGTGAAGCGGGTCGCGATGGTGTTCCCTTTCTCCCCCACATATTGTAACCCACATTGTACACATGTGATGAGGTAAACACAGTTCTTGGACTTGGTGTTTCCCCTGGCTGAGTTCAGAAAATGTCTCCCGTGCTGTGGCTTTGCAGCCATTTTCTGTGTTTAAAAAAGGCATCACTCTGACCTGTCCCCTTAGTGCTGTGCAGAGGTTTTAATTTGGCCTTTACCAGATAATCCAGTAAATTCCTGTTTCTCCTGTAGGCCGGGATAATCCTGTGGTCCTGCAGGACAGAAGACCCTGTGGTGTGGGAGAGGAATCTCCTGCATCCTCTGACCAATGCCATGGTGGAAGGTGAATATGTGGTGACAAAGGGGAGACTGGAGCCCACAGTAATAGGTTTCTTCTCTAGAAATGACCTCTGGCATTTTCTAAGAAAGGTCCTAGAGTACCCCCTGGTGGACAAAGCGTGAAAGAGCACCCCGACTGCAGCACGGAAATCCTCTTCTCTGCTGCATATTCTGTGAAACCTCAACAGTTGGGATTTGATTAAGCCAGCATATGTGTGCTTTGGGTGGAAGCTGGTCTTGAAGAGCAGAGCATGTGTGTCTGTCTCCTTAAAAAATACCTTAATGTCCAATGTGTGGGTTTCCTTTAATGTGTTACTTTTAAACGTTGTGGTGTCCAGAAAATCAACAGAAGTCAAATTGTCGGTGGATTTAATTTTAATAGACTGATTGTGGTTGTTGAAGGTGCACAGAAACACTTCAAAATCCTCCCTCGAGTGGGGCCACACACCCCAGATCTCGTTCAAATATCTATAATAATGCAGTGGCTTTTTAGGACATATTTTCAGGACTGATTCCTCCCACTCAGCCATAAAAATGTTAGCGTATGCGGGAGCAAACTTCTTCCCCATCGCTGTACCCTTGATTTGAAGGAAAAATTCCCCATTAAATTCAAAATCATTTTGGGTCAGATTGATCTCCAGTAACTGTAATAATTCTTTTTCTGGTCGCTTTTTGTTGCGGTGTTTCCGAAATGAATTAACTGCCTGCATGCCTTCTTTTATGTCAATGTTTGTATAGAGACTATCAATAACTATGGTGAATAAAATTGAGTTGTCCGGAATGCGGAGTCTTTTAATTATCTCTACAAAGTGGTACGTGTCCTTTATGTAACTCGGGTGTGTGGTCGACAGAGGATTCAAAAAGTGGTCGAGGTACTCTGCAGTGTGATAAGTCTCACTGCTGCAGTCCGACACGATGGGCCTGCCGCGAGGGATTTCATGTGGTTTACTCCACTTGGCAGGGTCCTTGTGTATTTTGGGCAGCATATAGAATAATCTGGCTCTAGGTACAGCGTCACCCATTAAATAATGCTTTTGTTTCAGATTAATAAACCTCTTCTCATGTAGAGTTAGGATGATTTTATTTACAATCGGGACAGTGTTTGGATAAATGGGGTGGGTCAATTTGGTGTAGTATTTGGGATCATTAAGCTGTCTGTAGCCTTCCCATAAATATTGCTCCCTGTCCAAGATCACTATAGAGCTGCCCTTATCTGCTGGTTTAATAACTATGTGTGGATGGATGGATGGATGGTGTTAAAATACCGAATGTCTGATTGTAATAGAGCAGTTATGGTGTGTGGTATTTGTGCCTGTACAGGAGCCCAGGACGATTTATACACTCTCTCGAGTTTTCAAAATAAGCCGCCAGCTTTAACCTCCTGTGATACTGCTGTAGGTCAAAACGGCTCTGCTCCACAATCTGTTTATTAGTTCCCTTAGTGGGAATGAAATTTAACCCCCTGCCAAGGAGAGTGCGCTGTGCTTCGGTGAGTTTAAAGTTCTTAGTGAGGTTGATGACTAACTTATCCCCCTCCTGAGTAGGCAGGTTTATGGGGACAATTAGTTTAAGTAATGAACCCAATGGTCAAATATGCGGGCAGCTGTGGCTCGGGTCCAGTGGATGTGATCCGGACCTGTGTGAAAGAGACCTGCTGGCAACGCTGGGATGTACTCACACATTTTTGCAATAGCAATGTTCAGATGTGTGAGGCGCAGTTTCTCCTTCGGGGGAAGATCTCCGGAGAAGTTGACCTGTGGTACAAAAACGTCAGCAGATGGAAAAGTCAGTTGAACGCTTCTGAGGGCCCTCTGCAGCTGTTTGATGGCCGTCTCCTGTGTTTTTTGGACCCGGTTGTTAATGCCGAAGGCCAGAATGACCTTCTGCACCGTGACCTCAGAGGTCGTCTTGTTCATCAGGAGATCTACGTTCCTGAAGGTGCCCCCTGGAAATGCATCCACCTGCAGATCCTCGATGTCGTGGGCTGGAAGTTTGTACACATTGGAGTCTCCAATGATGAGCCACTTCCTGGTCACATGGAGACTCCAATCCTGTGCCTTCCGCGCGGTGGACTGGTGTCTGCATGGTCGCTGAGCTCCCTGCGGTGTCTGCAGGCCGGAAGTGGGAGTGGCCACCGGCCGGATCAGCTGGGTCTGCACCGCTGTCCTCAACCTGGTGGTGCTGATGGGCGTTAAGGGAACGTGCCTCACGTCCCTCTGCATCCGGGACCACGGCTCTCTCGCCTCCTGCTGCACCAGCTAGGGTTAGGGGCGGCTCGTCGAACGGCGGCCCGGAAAGGCGTCGCTTGTGACGGCCGGGGTGAAAAAGTCCGGCCGGTGTCACCGCCGACGGCGGGGCCCGGTCGGCGTCACGGAGGCAGAGGGGCGGCTGCCGGTGTCAGAGAGCGGTGTCAGAGAGGCGTTGCCGGTGTCAGGCGTCGGAACGCGTGTCACAGAGAGAGCGCGCGTGGTGTCAGAGAGCCGTTGCCGGTGTCAGGGGTCGGAACGCGGCGTGTCACAGAGAGAGCGCGCCGCGTACGGGAATTGTCAGGCGTCAGACCGAGACGTTCCCGGCCTCTGGGGGGCGTTGGGTAAAGCGGTCCGGGTTCTGGCGTCTTTTTGCGGACTTAATTTGGCCGTTGTGGGCCCCTGGAGGTGTGTGCGGACCTCCGCGGCTGTACCGGGGTTTAATATTACCTGATGCACGGAGGTTTTGGCGGGCGGGCTAAAGGGTTTAGTCCGAGGAGGAGTGCTTAAGTGTGGGGGAGCGGGCCCGGACGGTGGGCCTGGCTTCCCGGAATTAATACAAGTTCTTTAATATTACCTGATGCACGGAGGTTTTGGCGGGCGGACTGAAGGGTTTAGTCTTAGTTAGGGAATAGTGTCTGTTTCCCGGGCAGGAGTCCGGCTTAGTTCAGGGGGGTCTGGTAGAAGGCCCCCCCAGGAATAGTGTCTCTTTCCCGGGCAGGAGTCCGGCTTAGTTCAGGGGGGTCTGGTAGAAGGCCCCCCCAGGAATAGTGTCTGTTTCCCGGGCAGGAGTCCGGCTTAGTTCAGGGGGGTCTGGTAGAAGGCCCCCCCAGGAATAGTGTCTGTTTCCCGGGCAGGAGTCCGGCTTAGTTCAGGGGGGTCTGGTAGAAGGCCCCCCCAGGAATAGTGTCTGTTTCCCGGGCAGGAGTCCGGCTTAGTTCAGGGGGGTCTGGTAGAAGGCCCCCCCAGGAATAGTGTCTGTTTCCCGGGCAGGAGTCCGGCTTAGTTCAGGGGGGTCTGGTAGAAGGCCCCCCCAGGAATAGTGTCTGTTTCCCGGGCAGGAGTCCGGCTTAGTTCAGGGGGGTCTGAAAAAGAGTCCCCCCAGGAATAGTGTCTCTTTCCCGGGCAGCAGTCCCTTTTAGTTCAGTGGAGTCTGATTAAAGAGTCCCCCCAGGAATAGTGTCTGTTTCCCGGGGAGCAGTCATGGGGGGGAAGGTTCCCTCTGTCTCCCTCCGGTGGGAGAGGTCGGTATTGCAGGTGTGGGTGTTTGAAACTGACAAGTTCTGACTGAATATGCTTTGTGAAATTGGGGATGGTGTGTTGGGACAGGGGGGGGTCTGGTAGAAGGCCCCCCCAGGAATAGTGTCTCTTTCCCGGGCAGCAGTCCGGCTCAGTTCAGGGGAGTCTGATAGAAGCCCCCCCCCCAGGAATAGTGTCTCTTTCCAGGGCAGCAGTCCGGCTCAGTTCAGGGGAGTCTGATAAAGAGTCCCCCCAGGAATAGTGTCTCTTTCCCGGGCAGCAGTCCGGCTCAGTTCAGGGGAGTCTGATAAAGAGTCCCCCCAGGAATAGTGTCTCTTTCCCGGGCAGCAGTCCGGCTCAGTTCAGGGGAGTCTGATAAAGAGTCCCCCCAGGAATAGTGTCTCTTTCCCGGGCAGCAGTCCGGCTCAGTTCAGGGGAGTCTGATAGAAGCCCCCCCCCCAGGAATAGTGTCTCTTTCCAGGGCAGCAGTCCGGCTCAGTTCAGGGGAGTCTGATAAAGAGTCCCCCCAGGAATAGTGTCTCTTTCCCGGGCAGCAGTCCGGCTCAGTTCAGATAAGTCTGATAAAGAGTCCCCCAGGAATAGTGTCTCTTTCCCGGGCAGCAGTCCGGCTCAGTTCAGGGGAGTCTGATAAAGAGTCCCCCCAGGAATAGTGTCTCTTTCCCGGGCAGCAGTCCGGCTCAGTTCAGGGGAGTCTGATAGAAGCCCCCCCCCCAGGAATAGTGTCTCTTTCCAGGGCAGCAGTCCGGCTCAGTTCAGGGGAGTCTGATAAAGAGTCCCCCCAGGAATAGTGTCTCTTTCCCGGGCAGCAGTCCGGCTCAGTTCAGGGCGGTCTGGTAGAAGGCCCCCCCCAGGAATAGTGTCTGTTTCCCGGGCAGCAGTCCCTTTTAGTTCAGGGGGGTCTGGTAGAAGGCCCCCCCAGGAATAGTGTCTCTTTCCCGGGCAGCAGTCCGGCTCAGTTCAGGGGAGTCTGATAAAGAGTCCCCCCAGGAATAGTGTCTCTTTCCCGGGCAGCAGTCCGGCTCAGTTCAGGGGAGTCTGATAAAGAGTCCCCCCAGGAATAGTGTCTCTTTCCCGGGCAGCAGTCCGGCTCAGTTCAGGGGAGTCTGATAAAGAGTCCCCCCAGGAATAGTGTCTCTTTCCCGGGCAGCAGTCCGGCTCAGTTCAGGGGAGTCTGATAGAAGCCCCCCCCCCAGGAATAGTGTCTCTTTCCAGGGCAGCAGTCCGGCTCAGTTCAGGGGAGTCTGATAAAGAGTCCCCCCAGGAATAGTGTCTCTTTCCCGGGCAGCAGTCCGGCTCAGTTCAGGGGAGTCTGATAAAGAGTCCCCCCAGGAATAGTGTCTCTTTCCCGGGGAGCAGTCATGGGGGGGAAGGTTCCCTCTGTCTCCCTCCGGTGGGAGAGGTCGGTATTGCAGGTGTGGATATTTAAAATTGACAAGTTCTGACTGAATATGCTATGTGAATACTTGTGAAATTGGGGATGGTGTGTTGGGGCAGGGGGGGTCTGGTAGAAGGCCCCCCCCCCAGGAATAGTGTCTCTTTCCCGGGCAGCAGTCCCTTTTAGTTAAGGGGAGTCTGATAAAGAGTCCCCCCAGGAATAGTGTCTCTCACCCGGGCAGCAGTCAGGGTGGAAGGCGCCCTCTGTCTCCCTCCGGTGGGAGAGGTCGGTATTGCAGGTGTGGTGTGCGGCATGGAGCGGTACCCGGGCTCTGGCGTCCTTTTCCGGGCTTAATTAGGAGGTCCCCGTCCTCTGGAGGTGTTTGGGGTCGTGTTCCGGGCTCTGGGGGTGTTTGGTAAAGAGATCCGGGTTCTGGCGTCTTTTTCCGGGTTCAATTCGGCCGTTGTGGGCCTCTGGAGGTGTTTGGGACCGTGTTCCGGGCTCTGGGGGTGTTTGGTAAAGAGATCCGGGTTCTGGCGTCTTTTTCCGGGTTTAATTCGGCCGTTGTGGGCCTCTGGAGGTGTTTGGGACCGTGTTCCGGGCTCTGGGGGCGTCTGGTAAAGAGATCCGGGTTCTGGTGTCTTTTTCCGGACTTAATTCGGCCGTTGTGGGCCTCTGGAGGTGTTTGGGTCCGTTATCCGGGCTTTGGGGGTGTTTGGTAAAGAGATCCGGGTTCTGGCGTCTTTCTCCGGACTTAATTCGGCCGTTGTGGGCCCCTGGAGGTGTTTGCGGACCTCCGCGGGTAAAATAATAGAATTAAAAAAGAATTAAAGTTTCCAGTCGGGCTGATAAGGAGGGCAAAAAAGTTTTTTTCGGACAATGCAGAGGAAAGCCCTAAAAAATCCTGGGGATTTTTGGATCGCTTCGATAATTTTTTTTTTAGCTGACATCACTGGGCCACCAGGTCGCAGATTTCAGAAACCTGGTTTTCGGAAACAGATCTCCAGGACAGGGCCCCGGGCTTCGGGGGGAGCGTTCCTCAGCTGGACCTAAGCATAGTGGGCCAGGCCCCGGGCGGAAAGAGGCTCCTGGAGCCGAGATACGGGGGTGGCTCCCCACGCGACTAACCCGATTTCGGAGCACTATTTTCGGACGCTGATGGCAGAGCAGCAGGTGCACTGGATGGAGGAAAATAACAGCTCCAGAGAGCGGCAGAACCCAGACCATATCCCAGAACGGCACTTTATTCCCGGACAGTGATGGCAGAACAGCAGGTGTACCCCATGGATGAATACACAGTTCCAGAGAGCGGCAGAACCCAGACCATATCCCAGAACGGCACACTATTCCCGGACAGTGATGGCAGAACAGCAGGTGCACTGGATGGATGAATACAGAGTTCCAGAGAGCGTGATATCCCAGTCCATGTCCCAGAACGGCACACTATTCCCGGACAGTGATGGCAGACCAGCAGGTGTACCGCATGGATGAATACACAGTTCCAGAGAGCGGGAGATCCCAGACCATGTCCCAGAATGGCACACTATTCTCGGACAGTGATGGCAGAACAGCAGGTGTACCGCATGGATGAATACAGAGTTCCAGAGAGCGGGAGATCCCAGACCATGTCCCAGAACGGCACACTATTCTCGGACAGTGATGGCAGAACAGCAGGTGTACATTATGGATGAATACAGAGTTCCAGAGAGCGGCAGAACCCAGACCATGTCCCAGAACGGCACACCATTCCCGGACAGTGATGGCAGAACAGCAGGTGTACCGCATGGATGAAAATAACAGCTCCAGAGAGCGGCAGAACCCAGACCATGTCCCAGAACGGCACACTATTCTCGGATGCTGATGGCAGAACAGCAGGTGCAGCGGACGGATGAACACACAGTTCCAGACAGCGGGAGATCCCAGACCATGTCCCAGTACGGGACACTATTCTCGGATGCTGATGGCAGAACAGCAGGTGCAGTGGACGGATGAATACACAGTTCCAGACAGCGGGAGATCCCAGACCATGTCCCAGTACGGGACACTATTCTCGGATGCTGATGGCAGAACAGCAGGTGCAGTGGACGGATGAATACACAGTTCCATAGAGCGTGATATCCCAGACCATGTCCCAGTACGGGACACTAATCTCGGATGCTAACAGCTGACTTTCTATTGGATTCTTCTTTGGAATAGGACAGTTTCAGAGGCTGGAATAACACAGACTAAATAAAAACATGATATCCTGGCAATCCTTGGCCAGTATGGGGATTGAACCCATGACCTTGGCGTTATTAGCACCACGCTCTGACCATCTGAGCTAACCGGCCCTTTTCTCTTGATTTTATCCAACTACAGTAAATCCAGATTTCAGGCCAAATGAGAACTTCTATGATGCAGGCAGTAAATAATTGTCAATCAGTTGTGAGAGCCTATCACCTTTAACTTCCCCATTAAAATAGACGGTGAAGAGAATGAATTTAAATATAATGGAAGTATATTTTGTTGGAAACAACAACGCTCATACCTGAGGAAATTCAACTTTGCACAAGACATCTTACAAATATCTTGGAAGTTTCAACCACGAAGGGACTCGAAACCTCAATCTTCTGATCCAAAGTCAGACGCCTTGTCCATTAGGCCACGTGGTCCCTAAATGCAACAGTTTCATTTTTTTTAACTGCTATTATTCACCTGCAGAGTAGGAGGACCAGAAAAATATCTTTCAACACCTGAGGTTTGCAACGCCATCATGAATTTAAACATCTACTGCAAGTGTGGACGGATTTATCGTTGAATGAGTGTTACCAGGGGGTTTTGCGATTTAACTTACAATCACATAGTATCACCATTACGTTCTGACAATGTCAGGTAAAGACACAGTTTAGATTTTTTTTAATTGGCCTGGGAGAATACTTGAGAATGTTACCAGTGGGATCACCTACTGGCTTGGCATTGCTAGACAGGATGAATGGGTTTCCACAAAAAAATATTTGGATGGAGGTAGATCATTGAACCTGGATGGGATGTAGTATCAGCTCACTTTCTATTGGATTCTTCTTTGGAATAGGACAGTTTCAGAGGCTGGAATAACACAGACTAAATAAAAACATGATATCCTGGCAATCCTTGGCCAGTATGGGGATTGAACCCATGACCTTGGCGTTATTAGCACCACGCTCTGACCATCTGAGCTAACCGGCCCTTTTCTCTTGATTTTATCCAACTACAGTAAATCCAGATTTCATGCCAAATGAGAACTTCTAAAATGCAGGCAGTAAACAATTGTCAGTCAGTTGTTAGAGCCTATCACCTTTAATTTCCCCATTAAAATACACGGTGAAGAGAATGAATTTAAATATAATGGAAGTATATTTTGTTGGAAACAACAATGCATATATCTGATGAAATTCAACTTTGCACAAGACTTCTTACAAATATCTTGGAAGTTTCAACCAAGAAGGGACTCGAACCCTCAATCTTCTGATCCGAAGTCAGACGCCTTGTCCATTAGGCCACGTGGTCACTGAATGCAACATTTTCACTTTTTTTAACTGTTATTATTCACCTGCAGAGTAGGAGGACCAGAAAAATATCTTTCAGCAAGTTGTTCTGCAGTGTGCGTGCGAGGAAACAGGTCTTCATTGCAGCATTGTATGTGTGTGTATGTGGGTGTGCGTGCGAGGAAGCAGGTCTTGCAACATTGTGTGTGGTGTGTTTCACCTCCCTGTTTTGGAGAGGAAGCAGTCGGTCTTCCGTCACACATGCGCTCTCCCTCCCCATCGCACCGTCAGTCTGAAGTGCCAACTTCCAATGTCCTGTTTCGCCACAGTGGAAGCATTCATCGGGTTGCGCCTCTCGTGGGGCCCCTGCATGGAAACGCCTTCTCCTCCCACGATTCAATCCCCAGCCTCGTCCTCTCTGTTGGCCCCTCCCGTAAGAATGACCAAGTGGGTGGGGGTTCGGGCCTTCTTTCGGCACCCAGAGTCATTTGATGGATGGTTTGGAGCATCGCGAGCTGGGCTTTCTCCCCAGTCTGCTTGCTGTGTTTGTCTTGACGCATTTGATTTTCCACATGCATTTTATAATTGTGTCGTGCATGTTTTACCACTTCTGTGAGCCTGGCATCTTCCAGACCCACGACAGAGTGTTCAGTGGCAGTTTTGACGTCTGGCAGAAGCCCGTTCATGAAGGCGTTCTTGAGACGAGTTTCCCACACAGTCATGTTGGTTATGTCTGTGGGCTCCTCGAGGCCGCTGTGAATCTGAAAAGCAGCCACAAGACGCTGATAGTAAGACGTTACATCTTCGGCCCTACCTTGTTTTGTGCTGTTGATGAGGGCCATGTTTACTGCTGCCGAAAAAGCTGTAACAACAGCTGCATATACTGCGGTGACAAATGCTCTGTAGGCAACGTTATCTGCATGATCCTAGTCGGGTGCCTCGTGGCGGGAGTCACAGCCCTGACCAGTGACCACCGCTCTGAATTTACTGAAATCACTCAGGCCCACATGTTTGACCAGAAGACGATGGATCTCGGTCCGGTGGGCATGAATTCTTTACAGAAGGCCAGGAACTCTTTTCCAAAGGCTGCACCGTTTTTGATGTTGGGCAGGTGAGAGGCTGCCTGTTGAATATCAGTCGCCCATCCGGTCCCGGGACCTGAATCATGGGGGCCTGGATGAGGGAGCCGTCAAAATTACCGTCCATACTGTCCATATCAGGGTTTGACCATTGGCAGGCCAGGGGCTTTGGAGTGGATTGGGCTATGGGGTAATGCGAGAAGGGGTTGGTCGGGGACATTGGTGTTGCTGGACCGCCCTGGTTCTGGAGTCTGGTGACGCTGAGGGTCTGGTATGGAGGTGGCGCTGGTCCCGCTTGTTGAGCTGGTTGAGGTGGGGGAGTTTGGTAGCATGTGTTCAGGAGAGGACTGCTTGCCCCTGTCAGGGATGGATACAGTGGAGAAGTGGATTATTCTGTGTTTCTATGTCAGGCTTTTCAGGTTTTGGACACGCCATTTGCTTCATTGTTTGTTTTCTCTCCCTACATTTACATTCCGTTTCCCAGTATGCCAGACATGTCTGGTTTTTCTCTGTTATTTCTAAGTCTTTAACTTTGATATTTTTACCACTTTTCAAATGTTTTAACTTTGCTTCCAAATGCCCTAGTAACATTTTAAGTTTAGCGGCACTCAACGAGCCGTTTTCTGGAAAACCAAACTCTTTTTTCCAGTATGGGAGACACTCTGTACATGTTTTCCCGTATTTCTGCTGCATCATTGCCACAATCGGACCCGACGGTTCCGTGTGTTTTGCGGACTAGCCACCCATCTTTTACTAGTGGACCCTACCGGTTTACTTATTACAATACAGTCGTCACCGTAAGGCGTAATTTCTTTACTCAAGGAAAAACTTTGCAAAAACCCCACTCAAAATTCACGTCACGTTATTACCACGATCTTATTCTAGAGTTAATTCAGTAGAATTCACGTTTGGTGAAATAACAATAGTCTTATTTTGAATGTAATTCAGCGTAAAATTCACGTTTAGATATCACCCCCTCTACAGTTACTTTAGTAGAATCCACGTAGGTGAATAACAACGGTCTCATCTTACCTGCTTCAGTGTAAAACTCACGTGTGTGCTATTTCCACAGGTGGAATTCACGTTTGGTCAATAACAACGGTCTTATTTTACCCGGGTAGTCAAGCGATCTGCGTTACGATCTCGGAGAATTTGTTCTGAGTGAAATCTCTATCGTACACGATCCTATCTACCTTCGCATAAAATGATGCATTAGAAATATCCCGGAATCATGTACTCAAAAAACATTTTTAAAAATAATAATAATAAAAACACCCAAAATGTAAAAAAATAATTGTATTCCCCAGACTATAACAACCACTTGATCAGTCATCCGTTTCCGTTATGTTCAACTCTTACTGTTACTTTAGAATTGGAATTTCAACTTCTTACCCGAGTTTGTAGATATTAATTTATTTTTCCCTGGATACACGTGACGTCAATCAGGACTCCTCTGGTTTCCGCTGGTCCTTTCTCTCTTGTCTAAGGAGGTATGAGGCAGGATCATCAGCTGGTGACCGCCCTTTGTATCATGCTGCTCTTTGCACGTCAGGGTCAAATACAGTCACACACGGGTTTAGCAAAAGACAATATTATAACATATTTTACCATTACATGCATCTCACACTCATACTGTCTCACACGCTCTCATGTCTCACACATTGTCGCTCATATTGTCACACACTGTCTCTCATTGTCCATGTCTGTACAATGTTGCGATGCAGAGAACATCTGGATAGCCGCTACATCTTTTGCTTTGCAGTGTGTGTGACTTTTCCTTTCTGGTACCTAGTGGTGGCCCCTTTCCCCTTCACTCCCCCACTCCTTTGGGCCTCCCTGAAACAGTCACCCTGTGCTGGATATTTTGTAATAAAAGCCTTATTTTTAAACAGACTGTTATTTAACCAACAAAAAGTAAAGCTTAAGATATCCTTCAGAATTCTTAACTCTATCTCCCCATAAATCTTTCTGCCTACTTGCCAGTACCACGTTGCCCCCCCGCGCTCCCCTGAAGTCAGACATGCTCAACAAGCTTGTAAACTACACTCAAAAAAATTACTCGTTGGCTTTACTCAAAAAAATCATGGAAAGGATTTCCACATGATTAAATTGGTTTCTCTCTATGCTAAACAATTACGTTACTCTAACACTATGTTATTGTGTTGGGTTACTATAGTTTTTGTAGAGTTGAATTGATATGAATGGTTTAACCACTTTCAACTAGATTTTAGTTAAGTTAGTTGAACTTAATTTATTGAGTTCAAATTATATTTAACCTATTAATTCACATTAACCTAACTCAATAGAATTGAGTTGGCCGAACTTAACTTCTTAGTGCTAAAAGAAAGCCATTCAATCAAATGGAAATCCTTTCCATGATTTTATTAAGTTAAGTCCAAGAATAAATATTAAGTGCAAAAAATGACAATAACACAAATAAAGAAACCTTGTATTATGTGGTTGAGGCAAGTTTATTCACAGGTCATTCAAGCTGACACTTATCCAAAGCGACTTGCATTTACATTACATGTCATTAAAGTGGACGCATTTGCATTGCATTAGATGGTTTACATTTTTACGATATGGTTTACATGTACAACCCATCCCACACAGTGGGAGCAGTTAGGGGTTGGGTGTCTTTCTCAAATACACTTCCCAGCGCACCTCCTGTACTCCATGCACACGGTCACCTGTTTTGTATCCCCCAAAACATTACAATGAACACCACAGGTGTTAAAACATGAACGGACTAACATCTGATCATAGTAGACCAACCATGTACTGCCCCTATTTATTGACCGGCCTAAAATTCCAACTGACCTACACTCAAAAAGAAATCACCGTAAATTGACGTTATTTTACTGGCAGCAAGGACGCCAGGAATTTACTGTTATTTTACCGGTATAAGACCGTAAATGTTTTTTTACACTATCTTACCGTAAAATGGATTACTGTATGTTACCGTAAACCTGAATGCATTTTACTGTGAATTAACTGCAATTTACTGGCAGTCGACGCTAGTAACTTACTGTTTTATTTACAGTGCCCTACCGTAATTTATGGTATGTTGTCGTATATTGGATTACAGTTTCTTACCATACGATTACTGTTTTTGTGTTATAAATACCAGAATGTTACCGTTTACTTATAACCGTATACTTTTGCATTTAATTCCCCACAAATTAAAGAAAGACAACCAAACTCATTTCGGTCATAGTGGTTGGAGTTTTTCAGATGCCTTCAAGACAAAAATGTTTGGCATTTGTAACCAAGATCAAAACATAAAATATGCCGCATGTATACAATAATAAATAAATGAATCATAAAATCATCTGGAACAAGGTAAACTAACTGCAACAATACGCTAAGGAACACTTTCAATTGACGCCAGCAAACGGCTGGCGTCCTTAATCCAGTGCCTCTGTAAAACAAACCAAAATAAAATATTTAGAAACACTGTCATTGGTAAAATATTAGAATTACAAAGATGCGGAAGACAACAAGATGTAAGGAAAGAGAATGTTAAACATGCTAGGCAAATAACACTTACCAGTGTACCACTTACTTAGTTTTTATTTTTCAAGATCGTTTTCGTCACGTCTTAGTCAGGGAAAAAAGGTTCGTTAACGAAAAATTTTCGTCATAGTTTTCGTCGACAGAATTAACACTGCGCAGGCGCAACCACCATCACATAGAACCACCATCCACAGAAGCCTGTGGGGAGGGAGAGCACAGAGGCTTTAGGAGAGGGTAATGTTGGTTTATGAGTACAGTAATATGATTAATATCTAAAATAATAATAATGATGATGGCAGCAGCAGGTGTCAGGACCAGGGTCCAGAAGGAACTACAATCTACGGAGACCTGCTAGGGGAGAAAGCACAAAAAACTCAGCGGTACGATGTGATTGTAAAACGAGTATTGATTAATCTCGAGATCAGGCATGAAAACGGGTCAAGGGTGGAAAAATGAGAAGGATATTACGTCTCTAGGGGTTTTCAACTGGTTTTGCCCAAGGGATCATTTTTTGCACCGACGAGGGGGGGGAGGGGGATTGACAACAACTAATAGGGGGCAAGTCATTAAATACTCATCATGCATTATATTGCATTGCATATAATGCGTTCTCTCCTGCTGTGTTAAATGACTCAATAAGTTAGGCTTAGATTGACCAGCAAATATTTAAATTATTGAAACCATCACTCACCCTGTTCGCAGGTCACTGAATATGAATACCCCCCCCCCCCCAAAAAAAAAATACCCATCGAATCTACACGATTCACGGGTCACCTATTTTGGTTTCAAAACTGCGAATTTGGCCGAAAGGTAAGGGATCTTCATGCCTGTTTATTTCTGTCATACTTTGTTGTAGAATACACATTGACAGGGTGTTGTCCTCTGGAGTTTAACACTAGAAGCTTCATCACATCTTTTTTAAATTCTTCTGTGGATTTGTTGCACCTTCTCGCTGTCTCTACATTATTACTGTACTGTCTGCTCTTGAAATACGAGTATGAAATGCTTAAGATGCAGCTTGAAATGTGTTGCAGCATATAGTTAAATGAATGCATCACTGACCTGTTCACTCTGTACACAGAAATCCAAAGTGAAACAAAGATTAATCCTTTTTGGAATGCAAATTGTGAGTCATTTCATAAAGATTATTTATATATGACAAATTGACTTATTATTTAGTGGTCATTTTCTTAGCTGTTAACAATTTACTTGTCAGGTTTTCCAGCGGGAGGATGATGTAGAATGCGTGCCACAAACTATTGTTTCTAGAAAACGTATACTATAATATTTAAATGATTACCGTCAGCATTAAAAACTGAAATGTAAGTTCATAAAAAATACCACTGTACAGAGATTCAGAATTATAAAATGTTTATTAATACATGCAAAATTCTTAAAGAGTGACTCTCCACATCAGGTCTGGAGGATTTGTTCAGGATGGGAAGGTCTACTTTTGCAAGAAATAAACACACAAACTTCTAAAAATCAATCCACTTATTTACTTGTATTTTCGCAAGTTAGAATCCCTGTAATGTGCCAAAAATAATTGTTAGAGCGGAGTTGTGTGTGTCAGGTGTTTCCCTGTGAGGTGGCCTGCAGTGTTTTCCACCACGCTAACCAAAAATCCAAACCCTACGGCGCAAAATTGCTCTGTTCAAAGGAAACTCAGCAGAAAGTTAACAGAAGAATTCAGTCATTGCGCCTCGCTGGAGAATAGAGCTGTGAGAGTCAAATATTACAAGAGTGTAAAATTGCCACAGTAGCAGCAACAGACATTTGAGCTGCTTACGTTAATGAGAACTGCGGAGTACTAAACACTTTATAGTAAAAAGTGTTTGTTTGTGTAAGTTTACCATGACTAAATATTACATTTACCTTTCTGTATTCCCAATGCAATCAGTTGATACAACTTTTTTAAATGGCACACTCCTTTGCACACGTTATTCTGCTTTAAACCAAATTATTTGCCACATCACCTTTATTAGCACACAGTGGACTAGAGCTTATCCTGAAGTTACAGTTCGATGTACTGAATTTAGAATGGATTAATGGAATGGAAATCAATCACCTTCGCTTTCGGGTTCTCGACCGGCCGGTAGAATTTAAACTCAGCTGGGAGCTCGTCCTCGGAGTACATTCTGTCCGAGAAGTATACTCTCGATATTCAACAGTTAGCGTGGATCTGGAAGGAAAACAGTTTAAATTCATTCGCATCAGACATGAGGATCCGCAATCACACAAGTTCATCTGTAAAACGAGACGGCTCCTTGTCGGTCTCCATGCACTAACCCGTACATGCAGCGTCTCGACGTAATTGGTCCCGTAGGTCAGCCTGGTGATGCCTTGCAGGTCGAACACAATCCGGTTCCAGTCATCAAGCAGCCTCAAAGGCATGGTGCAGATAAACGGATTTACTCGTGTCGTGCTGCGATAGGTGCTCGCCCGAAACCGCCGGCGATTGTTTTTATCGTCTAACACACATGTGTCAAACTCGCAGGCAACTGCGCGCCCCCCGTATCGTTCACCACCCCGTCAGATCGTGAGCCCCACCCGCCGGGCAGATCGTCAGCACCATCCCTCACTATGACTATAATGGTCTGGCCCGCGTTTGATGCGTTTTTTTTCCAACAATGAGGGGAAAAAAAGCATGAATCTGGTGACTGCAGGGAAACGAACCCATACACACGCAACGCACATTTGTTTGTTCCGACACTGAGCCGTGGAAGCTGTCTGTGTCTGCAGGAATGCCTACCATACCTGGACTTCATAGAGGTGAAATCCTTCTTGAGATTTTTGACATGCATAACTAGAAAAGGAAGTTTGATGCCCAATGTCATCTTGGGGTCTGTGAGACATGTTATATATGTGGCACTGCAGGGAGCAGAGGAAACACAAAGACGAGTGACATGGATGAGGGTGGCAAGTGCTTGAACTGGTTGACCTGAGCTGAAGAATCAGTTAAACATAAACTTACATGACAATCGCCTCCTCAAGCTCCAGCACCATCGAATTGGTGTCGTTGTCCATAACTTGATGTGACCATTCCTTACCTTTGAAGACACAGAAATATCATGTTTAGTTTACGCACAGAAATTATCTCAATGGCAATGCAGATCCAACAAAAACCAAATGCTCCGCCACTAGTGTCACCTGTTGCTTGGTTATCTCCTTTTCGGCCCACCTTGTGTATTGCTAACACTGACATTGAACCCTAACTAAGTACAAGGTTCTTCCTGAATAAGAAGGTGACTAATGATATCAGCCCCGTCAATTACGTAAAATCCCCCCCAAATCAATAACATTCAGGGGAAGACGCTGGAGAGTGTAGGATATTAGAAACAAATATACGATCCGGTTCATAAAATTAATAAAAATGCATATAGCGTACACCAGAATACAGCCATGATTCTGAAACTGTAATCAATAAAGCAATGACAATATTGTAAAACCACTGTCATTCTGCAACTGTAATAGAATAATACCAATGTGTAAGAATACGTGTTCAAGATTTGGAGCCTGGTCGGGGTTATCAAAAATTCAGCCGAATAACTTCTCTCGTTCTGGAAAATTGATTTGTCAGATCACAGGTCAAGTATCAGCGCTGCGTTTGCAAAGGCAGGAGCAGTTCAGGCAGCACACAGGCCGGAAGAACAACTAACATCAGCAAGAACATCATGTTTTATAACCCTTGAAAGACAGAGAAGGAAAGATTTCTATTGGCCCTAAACTGGCGTAGAGGAGGACCTTCCACCTCCCGCATCTAAGATCCGGTCACTTCCAATGTCCAGACTCCTGACTTAACGTAAACATCGTAAACAGAGTGTGTATGTTGAATAGTGTTGGTGTGTCTCTAACCCCCCTTGGCTGGTAAATCTTCTAGTTGACCCGCAGACCTTACATTCCTCAGCCAGGACATAAACTGACTCCCCATCCTGTCAGACTCGTGTCTGCCTGCTTGGCAGATCCTGCTTACCCCTTACCTAACTCTTAAATCAAGACAAGACAGCAAACCCCCAACTAAGCCCATGAAAATAACTTGATTATCAAATGTAGTTATGATTGTATTTGATGTAATGTACAACAACTGGAATGCATGCATGTAATACTTGAACAACTGATATTGACTGTCACGTCCCTCTGATGGAACCCAAACGCAGACCAGACCAGATGGGTTCAGGTGAAAACAAAGAGTCTTTATTGACGCGAGTCAAGGTGAGGTGGTGGGGGTGGAGGCGTCTCCGTGGCCAGGCGAGGTTGACGGGTTCCCAGGTGCAGAACTAGAAAACAGGACAAAAGACAAGTAAGTGTTTCTCAAGGGGATTCTCGGGATCTCAGTAAGTAGCGGTGGTAGCGAATGCAGGCACACGTACTACTTCGTCTAACAATCCGGCAAGGACTGGATGTCGGTCTCAGCTTAACTAGGGTGGCTAATCAAGATCAGGTGTGTTGGCTTGATTGGCCGCAGGCCTGGAACTCTCCGCCTCTCCACGTTGCTCGGCAACCATGAAAAACAAACAGACAATAGGGAAACATGCTCAGGGAGCTGGGGTCGTGACTTTGACTAAGGATCATTCAAAATCCGAGTTACATTGAACTCACCAGAAGACCACTCCCAGAGGTGTGGACACTAACTTTCACACCTTTAAGCATTGGTATAAATACCTGTAGGAACCATTGTTCTGGAGTTCACTGGTG
Organism: Gasterosteus aculeatus; assembly: GCF_964276395.1. Lineage (NCBI taxonomy): Eukaryota > Metazoa > Chordata > Actinopteri > Perciformes > Gasterosteidae > Gasterosteus > Gasterosteus aculeatus. Next base: position 335,767 of record NC_135693.1, on the reverse strand, counting down.
GAGACAACAGACGGGCACTAGGGATGGTCAAAGGACTGACCTGGGGCCTGTTGGTTGCTGAGACCAGCGGCTCCTCAGCTGAGATGTTCTTTTTACCACAACGCCATGTCTTTTATTAAATACATTTGATTTTAACCTTTTGATCAGCGATGACCTCTGTCCGTCCGGCGTTTCTTCATTTTTGAACACAACAATTTGGTGACCCCGACGTGATGGAGAGCAATAGACGGACGGAGGAACAACTGATCTGAACAATCCCCAGCGATCGATTTTCTTCACTCACACGGTGCCATCGAAAAGGTAACCGGCAACCAGTGGTTTTAAAACCAAAATGCTGTATAGTTTATCATAGAACATTTAGGTGTGAGTGGAGAAGATATGATGTTTTGAGGTAAACTGAATTTTAGAGAAAAAAATAATAATTTTTCTCCTAGTTTGGATGGCCGTTGTGATAAAAAGCACATTGTATATAGTGTTTGTTTGGACGTCTCTGTGTGTGTTACCGACAAAGCTCGGTTGTGTAGCGTTAACATTAAGCGAATGGGTGGCGTTAATTAACCGATCGGTCATAATAAGGAATGAGTGAAAACCTAGTATAGACCTCAACCGGATGAGGGAAAACGTATCGCAACTTATAGATTGGATACGTAATGCACGGTGTATAACGTTCTAACAGAGTTAAAGACCCACGTGGCGCGTCGGGACAGTGATGCCGAGCAAAGGAGGGGGATGAGGTTCGCCGATCAGTGGCGACTAGCGGTTGTCTCAATAAGCCTCTTTTAGACTATGTTAGAAATCACAATAAATTAAATAAAGTATGGACTAGACGACGCCTATATGGCTAGAAAGTAAGATTACATTTCGGAAATGAGCCTACAGGACTCCGTCAAATTTGCGGAATAATTGTGTGCAGAAACAAGACATGCGTCATGGGGACTCGGTCAGCATTTATTTAAATTGGAAGACCCAGGGAGGACAAAATTAATGGTAAAATTACAATACATTAGAGATGGGGGAATAACGTTCCCCCAGCCAATACACGGGGTTCCCGTAGTCGAATTGATTTTGTTTTTGTGCCAGCTGTGGCTGCTGTACGGAGGGCCGTGGTGGGGCCAGTGTGGTTCTCAGACCACAATCAACTTGAGGTGGCCTTTTCGGTGGCGGCCCCAATTTTTGGAAGGAGTTACTGGAAGTTGAATTGTGGGGTTTTGGAGGAGGAGGCTTTCCGTAGAGCCTTCACTTTACACTATGAGGGGTGGGTCTCACTGAAGCCTTTTTTTGACAATATTGTAGAGTGGTGGGAATATGTGAAGGTAAACGCCAGGGAGTTGACGGTGGGATATTGTTCACAACAAGCGAGGGAGGAGAAGGGGGGGTTTAGGAGGCTCCAAAGGGAGCTGCAGGCTATGATGGAGGCGTAGAACAAGGGGGAAAGAAGGGATAAGCAGAGGGAGAGGGAGGTGAGGGAGAATTTGGGCCTATACTTTAAGGGAAAAGCTGATGGGTTACTGAGGAGATGTGGGAGGGAATCCATCAATGTAGCAGAGACCTGTTCGCCCATGTTTTTTAAACAGGTGAGGGCTGCCCGGGCAAGAGCGTGCATTCCGGGGCTACGGGGGAAGGATGGTGACCTTGTCTCAGATCCGGAGGGGATGGTTGGGGTTGCCTCCAATTTTTTGGGGACGCCATGGGGCCACAAGAGGTGGAAGAACCAGAGGAAGGAGGTTTTTTGAAGGGGCTTGAGGCTAGGGTGCCAAGGGAAGTGGTGGAGGCCCTAGAACGCCCGGTGGGTCTCGCAGAGTTGGAGGGAGCTATGAAAGGTTTGGGAGGGGGAAAGGTGCCGGGGATTGATGGGTTACCAAAAGAATTTTATGCGGCGTTCTGGGGGATCCTGGGGAAGGATTTTTTAGAAGTGGTGGGTGCAGTGCTGGAAGGGGGGCTGTTAGGGAGGACAATGAGGGAGGGGGTGTTGACCTTGCTACATAAGAAAGGGGAAAAAGAAGACTTGGGTAATTTCAGGCCGATAACTCTCCTCTGTGCTGATTATAAGATCATCGCTAGAGTGTTGGCCGGACGACTCCGATCTGCTCTACCTCATGTGGTAAATGAGGATCAGACGTGTGGGGTGGAGGGGAGACGCATCCAATGGAATTTAGGGCTGGTGAGGGATTGCATTCACTGGGTGGAGGAACGTGGGGTCCCTCTGATGCTGGTGGGGTTGGACATGGAAAAGGCGTTTGATAGGGTGAACCAAGGTTTTTTGGCAGCTGTGTTAGAGAGGATAGGTTTTGGACCAATTTTTCGGAGGTGGTTAGGGATCATGTACACGGGGGTTGGGGGTAGGTTGGTTGTGAATGGGCATATGGGGGTTTTGGTGTCACAGCAGACAGGAGTGAGGCAAGGATGTCCACTCTCGCCACTGCTTTTTGTTATATATATTGAACCGCTAGCTGCAGCTATTCGGGCGGACGCGGGCGTGAAGGGATTGCGCTTTCCAGGGGGTGAAGAGAGGGATTTGAGGATATCCCAGTATGCGGATGACATGACGCTCTTTTTAACAACGGAGGGCTCCTTGCTCCGTGCTTTGGACGTCTTGGGGTCCTTTTCAAAAGTATCCGGGGCAAGGGTCAATGTCGGAAAATCCAAGGTTAAATATTTTGGACCTTGGAAGGGGAGGGGAGGGGGGCTGTTTGGATTGTCGGAGTGCGAGGGTCCAATGAGAATACTGGGGGTGGATTTTGAAGACAGCGAGAGTAGGCCGCTGAACTGGAGGAGGCGCCTGGCAGCACTAAGGTCACGAATAGGACTGTGGAAGGCCCGACGTTTGTCTTTAACTGGAAGGGTTTTGGTGGTGAAAGCGGACATTTTGCCGTCAATGATTTACCTGGCGTACGTTTTCCCCCTGCCACCGGAGTATAGGAGAAGATTAGTGCGGGATGTTTTCTCCTTTGTGTGGGGGGGATACGAGTATGTGAGGAGGGGCTGGATGAGACAAGGGGTACCAGAGGGGGGAAGGGGAGTGCCTGATGTGCCACTTAAGTTAGATGTTCTTTTCTTTTCCTTTTGCTGCAACGGGGTGAAGTTCCCTAGTGGGCACTAGTACCATGTGCTGCTCATGTTTTGGCTATCCTTTCCTTTGAGGAAGTGGGTTAAATGGGAGAACGGGCGGCCAAATGGGAGGTTATGCCACCACACTACAGGCAGATGATGGGCTGGGCTAAAAGGCACAAGGAATGCGGGGAAGGTGACCTAGGCCTGGATCATCGGGAACTATACAAGGCAATAGTTGCAAAACAGGGACCTGTGAGAGTTTGCGGGGTGGGCAGGGAGGACTGGCTGTTTGCGCAGCACAAGGAACTGCCAAACAGACTAAAGGACATCAACTGGCTATGTCTACATAAGAGGATGCCTGTGAGGGACACTTTATATAGGCATGGCCTGTCAAGGCTGCGCTCCTGCCCACGATTAGGTTGTGGCAGAGACGAGGACTTATCTCATGTATTTTTGGGATGTGGGTTTGCAAGAACAATGTGGGGAGAGCTGGGCTTTTTTTTTCCTAAACTGGGGGGACTGTCTTATGAGATGCTCATGCTGGGATTGGGTCTGAGGGGACGGGGAAGCGAGGGTTTTTTGTTGTGGTTGATTCTGTCAATAGGGAAGGCAGCACTGTGGGATGCCAGAATGGCATTAATAAGAAGTAATGATGTGAACAGGGTTGAAGGAGTGGTGGCGAAGGTGAGGGGGGAGGTGCGGCGGATGAAAAGGAGGGAGGAGGAGAGGCATGGGTACCATGCAGCCAAGGAGCGATGGAAGGGAGTGTTAGCTTAGGTGAGAGGGTGGGGAAGGGGGTTGCTATGGTATTGGGTGCATTGGTACAGTCTGTATGTTGTTGTTTTTTTTGATGAAAATGACAATTTAATGTAATATTGTGTGTTGGTGTGGAATGTGTAAAAAAAATAAAAATAAAAACAAAAATCTGTTCTTATCAGTTTAATATCTGATATGTCCTCTATACGAGGACTACATATTAAGCCGATTTTTAGCTCTGGGAGATGAAAAAGGGGCTTGCTCCGTTCACTCCAAGCATCGACCTGGTTGTTACGTTCCCCAGTTTTCTGTGTTTGTTTTGTGCCTTGACAGGTTGATTCCAGGAGCAGCAGTCCCCAGACTGGAGATCTGGCCCCACCCACTCGTCAGCGGCTGCACCTGGATTCCTTCCCTCGCAACACATAAAGTGGTGCCCTTTGTTATGAAGCTGGCTCGTTGGGTGTTAGAGCAGAGAGTGACTTGGAGTCTCTGGTAAATTGTGTTCTGTGTGCTTGTGAAAGCGCTCTTCTCATTTTTCTGTTTAATCCTGTTTTTTTTGTCTTTTGTTCCCAGGGAAAAGGGGAAGCACCTTGGGAGTGCGTAGGCAAGCTGCCCATGGGTCTACACCACCCGTAGTCATCCTCCTGTCTAGAAACACTAGGCAAGACCTGGGCGGACCACCCCCTGTATTTGGTTAGTGAGCCTTGCTAGTGCTCAAGCTAGGTTAGGGGGGGGTGTTTCAGGTCAGATAGGCAAGAGGGACTATTTTGTTTTGTTCATTGTTTTGGTTCCGCCCAGCCCCTTTTCCCAAGCAACCCGTATACATAGATATCTATAAATAAAACATTCCTTTTTACGGGTTATATGTGTTCTGGTCGTCCGTGTACCTACACGCACCACACCTCTCCCCCCCCATACCACATTGAGATAACGAGCGGCGGGTCGTTGCGTTCCCTCCTCCACGAGGTGTGCGTAACACTGGTATTGCAGCACCTCCGGGAACGGTGCCCCCTTTAAATTGTGGAAAATAAAAGAAATGGTTACCAGAATCAGTGGTTTGGTGTTGGAAATGATTTCTGCTTTGAGTAAAACAAGTCTCACCTCCACATAGTTTTGAAGACTGAGGCTTTTGGCAAGTGACTTATGCTTACTCATCAATCATCAATGGTGCCTTTGTTTTGCAAGTCTCAAATCACTGATTTTAAATTCACTGATCTGTGAAGATGGCGCCATCTGCGAACCGTCACCACAAATGCTGTGACTGGGAATACCGTCCCTGCCTCTGTCACCACCAACTCATACTTACCTGGCAGGGGAGATACCATGATCAAGAAGGTGGTTCACCCAGGGCGAGGCTCCGTCATTGCACTGCGACTGTGCTGACCACTGCGAATTCCCCAACTGTGGGAATCTCGACTGCATAATTTGTGGTTGTGGGGGACGGTGTTCGCGCTCTCCCCTGATATTGAAGTCAAAGAAAAACCAGATGTCCCGTTTAATCCTCACTGGAGTCTCCAGTGGAGCAATTCTCGAATCAGCACTGTCTGAATCCAAAGTGAAATCAACCAGATTTCAGCAGGATTTTACAGGGATTAATCATCACTGCACTGGAGTCTCCAGTGGAGGGAGTCTATAATCAGCAAATCACTGTCTGAATCCAAAGTGAAATCAACCAGATTTCAGGATTAATCATCACTGCACTGGACCACTGTACCGTGTCAACTGCTGCCATTAGAATTTAAAAGTACGTTTTCTCAGCATTGTGCCCCTTCATATGACTAAAGATAGAATTTAATGACTTTTTGTAAAATATTTGGGGATTCTTTTCAGACGCGGAAGTTTTAAAAAACATTTTTCCATTACTTTTACAAGTATGGAGTGAACCCCATGCAGGCTTAGCCTAAACCACCTAACACAGTGGCGCCACTGGGTGGAGTTGAACCCGAGGCACCTGTCTGGGAGGCGAGAGTGCTAACTACTACACCACTGTACCATATCAACTGCTGCCATTAGAATGTCTTATGACTCCAATTTAGAAAAAAATCACATTTTTATTCAAAAGTACGTTTTTTCAGCATCGTGCCCCTTCGTATGACTAAAGATAGAATTTCATGACTTTTTTCAAAATATTTGGGGATTCTTTTCAGACTGTGAAGCTTAAAAAAAACTTTTTTCCATTACTTTTAGAAGTATGTACTGAACCCCATGCAGGCTTAGCCTACACCACCTAACGCAGTGGCGCCACTGGGTGGAGTTGAACCCGAGGCATCTGTCTGGGAGGCGAGAGTGCTAACCACCACACCACTGTACCGTGTCAACTGCTGCCATTAGAATGTCGTATGACTCCAATTTAGAAAAACTTCGGATTTTTATTCAAAAGTAGGTTTTCTCACCGTCGTCCCCCTTCATATGACTAAAGATAGAATTTCATGACATTTGCAAAATATTTGGCATTTTTTTCAGACTTGGAAGTTTAAAAAAAGTTTTTTCCATTACTTTTACCAGTATGGAGTGAACCCCATGCAGGCTAAGCCTACACCACCTAACACAGAGGCGCCACTGGGTGGAGTTGAACCGGAGGCAGCTGTCTGGGAGGTGAGAGTGCTAACAACTACACCACTGTACCGTGTCAACTGCTGCCATTAGAATGTCTTATGACTCCAATTTAGAAAAAATTCTGATTTTTATTCAAAAGTACGTTTTCTCACCGTCGTCCCCCTTCATATGACTAAAGATAGAATTTAATGACTTTTTGTAAAATATTTGGGGATCCTTTTCAGACGCGGAAGTTTTAAAAAACATTTTTCCATTACTTTTACAAGTATGGAGTGAACCCCATGCAGGCTTAGCCTACACCACCTAACACAGTGGCGCCACTGGGTGGAGTTGAACCCGAGGCATCTGTCTGGGAGGTGAGAGTGCTAACCACTACACCACTGTACCGTGTCAACTGCTGCCATCGGAATGTCGTATGACTCCAATTTAGAAAAAATTCGGATTTTTATTCAAAAGTAGGTTTTCTCACCGTCGTCCCCCTTCATATGACTAAAGATAGAATTTCATGACATTTGCAAAATATTTTGGCATTTTTTTCAGACTTGGAAGTTTAAAAAAAGTTTTTTCCATTACTTTTACAAGTATGGAGTGAACCCCATGCAGGCTAAGCCTACACCACCTAACACAGAGGCGCCACTGGGTGGAGTTGAACCCGAGGCATCTGTCTGGGAGGTGAGAGTGCTAACCACTACACCACTGTACCGTGTCAACTGCTGCCATCGGAATGTCGTATGACTCCAATTTAGAAAAAATTCGGATTTTTATTCAAAAGTAGGTTTTCTCACCGTCGTCCCCCTTCATATGACTAAAGATAGAATTTCATGACATTTGCAAAATATTTTGGCATTTTTTTCAGACTTGGAAGTTTAAAAAAAGTTTTTTCCATTACTTTTACAAGTATGGAGTGAACCCCATGCAAGCTAAGCCTACACCACCTAACACAGAGGTGCCACTGGGTGGAGTTGAACCCGAAGCATCTGTCTGGGAGGCGAGAGTGCTAACCACTACACCACTGTACCGTGTCAACTGCTGCCATTAGAATGTCTTATGACTCCAATTTAGAAAAAATTCTGATTTTTATTCAAAAGTACGTTTTCTCACCGTCGTCCCCCTTCATATGACTAAAGATAGAATTTAATGACTTTTTGTAAAATATTTGGGGATTCTTTTCAGACGCGGAAGTTTTAAAAAACATTTTTCCATTACTTTTACAAGTATGGAGTGAACCCCATGCAGGCTTAGCCTAAACCACCTAACACAGAGGTGCCACTGGGTGGAGTTGAACCCGAGGCATCTGTCTGGGAGGCGAGAGTGCTAACCACTACACCACTGGACCGTATCAATTGCTGCCATTAGAATGTCTTATGACTCCAATTTAGAAAAAAATCACATTTTTAGTCAAAAGTACGTTTTCTCAGCATTGTGCCCCTTCATATGACTAAAGATAGAATTTCATGACTTTTTTCAAAATATTTGGGGATTCTTTTCAGATTCTGAAGCTTAAAAAAACTTTTTTCCATTACTTTTAGAAGTATGTACTGAACCCCATGCAGGCTTAGCCTACACCACCTAACGCAGTGGCGCCACCGGGTGGAGTTGAACCCGAGGCATCTGTCTGGGAGCCGAGAGTGCTAACCACTACACCACTGTACCGTGTCAACTGCTGCCATTAGAATGTCGTATGACTCCAATTTAGAAAAACTTCAGATTTTTATTCAAAAGTACGTTTTCTCACCGTCGTCCCCCTTCATATGACTCAAGATAGAATTTCATGACATTTGCCAAATATTTTGGCATTTTCTTCAGACTTGGAAGTTAAAAAAAAAAAATTTCCATTACTTTTACAAGTATGGACTGAACCCCATGCAGGCTTAGCCTACACCACATAACACAGTGGCGCCACTGGGTGGAGTTGAAACAGAGGCACCTGTCTGGGAGGCGAGAGTGCTAACCACTACACCACTGTACCGTATAAACTGCTGCCATTAGAATGTCTTATGACTCCAATTTAGAAAAAATTCAGATTTTCTATTCAAAAGTACGTTTTCTCACCGTCGTCCCCCTTCATATGACTAAAGATAGAATTTCAACACTGTACCGTATAAACTGCTGCCATTAGAATGTCTTATGACTCCAATTTAGAAAAAATTCAGATTTTCTATTCAAAAGTACGTTTTCTCACCGTCGTGCCCCTTCATATGACTAAAGATAGAATTTCATGACTTTTTGCAAAATATTTTGGCATTCTTTTCAGACTTGGAAGTTTAAAAAAAGTTTTTTCCATTACTTTTACAAGTATGGAGTGAACCCCATGCAGGCTTAGCCTAAACCACCTAACACAGTGGTGCCACTGGGTGGAGTTGAGCCCGAGGCATCTGTGTGGGAGGCGAGAGTGATAACCACTACACCACTGTACCGTGTCAACTGCTGCCATTAGAATGTCTTAGGACTCCAATTTAGAAAAAAATCACATTTTTATTCAAAAGTACGTTTTTTCAGCATCGTGCCCCTTCGTATGACTAAAGATAGAATTTCATGACTTTTTTCAAAATATTTGGGGATTCTTTTCAGACTCTGAAGCTTAAAAAAACTTTTTTCCATTGCTTTTAGAAGTATGTACTGAACCCCATGCAGGCTTAGCCTACACCACCTAACGCAGTGGCGCCACTGGGTGGAGTTGAACCCGAGGCATCTGTCTGGGAGGCGAGAGTGCTAACCACCACACCACTGTACCGTGTCAACTGCTGCCATTAGAATGTCTTATGACTCCAATTTAGAAAATATCCAGATTTTTATTCAAAAGTACGTTTTCTCAGCATCGTGCCCCTTCGTATGACTAAAGATAGAATTTCATGACTTTTTTCAAAATATTTGGGGATTCTTTTCAGACTCTGAAGCTTAAAAAAACTTTTTTCCATTACTTTTAGAAGTACGTACTGAACCCCATGCAGGCTTAACCTACACCACCTAACGCAGTGGCGCCACTGGGTGGAGTTGAACCCGAGGCATCTGTCTGGGAGGCGAGAGTGCTAACCACCACACCACTGTACCGTGTCAACTGCTGCCATTAGAATGTCGTATGACTCCAATTTAGAAAAAAATCACATTTTCTATTCAAAAGTACGTTTTCTCACCGTCGTGCCCCTTCATATGACTAAAGATAGAATTTCATGACTTTTTGCAAAATATTTTGGCATTCTTTTCAGACTTGGAAGTTTAAAAAAAGTTTTTTCCATTACTTTTACAAGTATGGAGTGAACCCCATGCAGGCTTAGCCTAAACCACCTAACACAGTGGTGCCACTGGGTGGAGTTGAGCCCGAGGCATCTGTGTGGGAGGCGAGAGTGCTAACCACTACACCACTGTACCGTGTCAACTGCTGCCATTAGAATGTCTTAGGACTCCAATTTAGAAAAAAATCACATTTTTATTCAAAAGTACGTTTTTTCAGCATCGTGCCCCTTCGTATGACTAAAGATAGAATTTCATGACTTTTTTCAAAATATTTGGGGATTCTTTTCAGACTCTGAAGCTTAAAAAAACTTTTTTCCATTACTTTTAGAAGTATGTACTGAACCCCATGCAGGCTTAGCCTACACCACCTAACGCAGTGGCGCCACTGGGTGGAGTTGAACCCGAGGCATCTGTCTGGGAGGCGAGAGTGCTAACCACCACACCACTGTACCGTGTCAACTGCTGCCATTAGAATGTCGTATGACTCCAATTTAGAAAAACTTCGGATTTTTATTCAAAAGTAGGTTTTCTCACCGTCGTCCCCCTTCATATGACTAAAGATAGAATTTCATGACATTTGCAAAATATTTTGGCATTTTTTTCAGATTTGGAAGTTTAAAAAAAGTTTTTTCCATTACTTTTACAAGTATGGAGTGAACCCCATGCAGGCTAAGCCTACACCACCTAACACAGAGGCGCCACTGGGTGGAGTTGAACCGGAGGCAGCTGTCTGGGAGGTGAGAGTGCTAACAACTACACCACTGTACCGTGTCAACTGCTGCCATTAGAATGTCTTATGACTCCAATTTAGAAAAAAATCTGATTTTTATTCAAAAGTACGTTTTCTCACCGTCGTCCCCCTTCATATGACTAAAGATAGAATTTAATGACTTTTTGTAAAATATTTGGGGATTCTTTTCAGACGCGGAAGTTTTAAAAAACATTTTTCCATTACTTTTACAAGTATGGAGTGAACCCCATGCAGGCTTAGCCTAAACCACCTAACACAGTGGTGCCACTGGGTGGAGTTGAGCCCGAGGCATCTGTGTGGGAGGCGAGAGTGCTAACCACTACACCACTGTACCGTGTCAACTGCTGCCATTAGAATGTCTTATGACTCCAATTTAGAAAATATCCAGATTTTTATTCAAAAGTACGTTTTCTCAGCATCGTGCCCCTTCATATGACTAAAGATAGAATTTCATGACTTTTTGCAAAATATTTTGGCATTCTTTTCAGACTTGGAAGTTTAAAAAAAGCTTTTTCCATTACTTTTACAAGTATGGAGTGAACCCCATGCAGGCTTAGCCTAAACCACCTAACACAGTGGTGCCACTGGGTGGAGTTGAACCCGAAGCATCTGTGTGGGAGGCGAGAGTGCTAACCACTACACCACTGTACCGTATAAACTGCTGCCATTAGAATGTCTTATGACTCCAATTTAGAAAAAATTCAGATTTTCTATTCAAAAGTACGTTTTCTCACCGTCGTGCCCCTTCATATGACTAAAGATAGAATTTCATGACTTTTTGCAAAATATTTTGGCATTCTTTTCAGACTTGGAAGTTTAAAAAAAGTTTTTTCCATTACTTTTACAAGTATGGAGTGAACCCCATGCAGGCTTAGCCTAAACCACCTAACACAGTGGTGCCACTGGGTGGAGTTGAGCCCGAGGCATCTGTGTGGGAGGCGAGAGTGCTAACCACTACACCACTGTACCGTGTCAACTGCGGCCATTAGAATGTCGTATGACTCCAATTTAGAAAAACTTCGGATTTTTATTCAAAAGTAGGTTTTCTCACCGTCGTCCCCCTTCATATGACTAAAGATAGAATTTCATGACATTTGCAAAATATTTTGGCATTTTTTTCAGACTTGGAAGTTTAAAAAAAGTTTTTTCCATTACTTTTACAAGTATGGAGTGAACCCCATGCAGGCTTAGCCTAAACCACCTAACACAGAGGTGCCACTGGGTGGAGTTGAACCCGAGGCATCTGTCTGGGAGGCGAGAGTGCTAACCACTACACCACTGGACCGTATCAATTGCTGCCATTAGAATGTCTTATGACTCCAATTTAGAAAAAAATCACATTTTTAGTCAAAAGTACGTTTTCTCAGCATTGTGCCCCTTCATATGACTAAAGATAGAATTTCATGACTTTTTTCAAAATATTTGGGGATTCTTTTCAGATTCTGAAGCTTAAAAAAACTTTTTTCCATTACTTTTAGAAGTATGTACTGAACCCCATGCAGGCTTAGCCTACACCACCTAACGCAGTGGCGCCACCGGGTGGAGTTGAACCCGAGGCATCTGTCTGGGAGCCGAGAGTGCTAACCACTACACCACTGTACCGTGTCAACTGCTGCCATTAGAATGTCGTATGACTCCAATTTAGAAAAACTTCAGATTTTTATTCAAAAGTACGTTTTCTCACCGTCGTCCCCCTTCATATGACTCAAGATAGAATTTCATGACATTTGCCAAATATTTTGGCATTTTTTTCAGACTTGGAAGTTAAAAAAAAAAAATTTCCATTACTTTTACAAGTATGGACTGAACCCCATGCAGGCTTAGCCTACACCACATAACACAGTGGCGCCACTGGGTGGAGTTGAAACCGAGGCATCTGTCTGGGAGGCGAGAGTGCTAACCACTACACCACTGGACCGTATCAATTGCTGCCATTAGAATGTCTTATGACTCCAATTTAGAAAAAAATCACATTTTTAGTCAAAAGTACGTTTTCTCAGCATTGTGCCCCTTCATATGACTAAAGATAGAATTTAATGACTTTTTTCAAAATATTTGGGGATTCTTTTCAGACTCTGAAGCTTAAAAAATTTTTTTCCATTACTTTTAGAAGTATGTACTGAACCCCATGCAGGCTTAGCCTACACCACCTAACGCAGTGGCGCCACTGGGTGGAGTTGAACCCGAGGCATCTGTCTGGGAGGCGAGAGTGCTAACCACTACACCACTGTACCGTGTCAACTGCTGTCGTTAGAATGTCTTATGACTCCAATTTAGAAAAAATTAGGATTTTTATTCAAAAGTACGTTTTCTCAGCATTGTGCCCCTTCATATGACTAAAGATAGAATTTCATGACTTTTTTCAAAATATTTGGGGATTCTTTTCAGACTCTGAAGCTTAAAAAAACTTTTTTCCATTACTTTTAGAAGTATGTACTGAACCCCATGCAGGCTTAGCCTACACCACCTAACGCAGTGGCGCCACTGGGTGGAGTTGAACCCGAGGCATCTGTCTGGGGGGCGAGAGTGCTAACCACTACACCACTGTACCGTGTCAACTGCTGTCGTTAGAATGTCTTATGACTCCAATTTAGAAAAAATTCGGATTTTTATTCAAAAGTAGGTTTTCTCACCGTCGTCCCCCTTCATATGACTAAAGATAGAATTTCATGACATTTGCAAAATATTTTGGCATTTTTTTCAGACTTGGAAGTTTAAAAAAAGTTTTTTCCATTACTTTTACAAGTATGGAGTGAACCCCATGCAGGCTAAGCCTACACCACCTAACACAGAGGCGCCACTGGGTGGAGTTGAACCCGAGGCATCTGTCTGGGATGTGAGAGTGCTAACCACTACACCACTGTACCGTGTCAACTGCTGTCGTTAGAATGTCTTATGACTCCAATTTAGAAAAAATTCGGATTTTTATTCAAAAGTAGGTTTTCTCACCGTCGTCCCCCTTCATATGACTAAAGATAGAATTTCATGACATTTGCAAAATATTTTGGCATTTTTTCAGACTTGGAAGTTTAAAAAATGTTTTTTCCATTACTTTTACAAGTATGGAGTGAACCCCATGCAGGCTTAGCCTACACCACCTAACACAGTGGGGCCACTGGGTGGAGTTGAACCCGAGGCATCTGTCTGGGAGGCGAGAGTGCTAACCACTACACCACTGTAGCGTGTCAACTGCTGTCGTTAGAATGTCTTTTGACTCCAATTTAGAAAAAATTCGGATTTTTATTCAAAAGTAGGTTTTCTCACCGTCGTCCCCCTTCATATGACTAAAGATAGAATTTCATGACATTTGCAAAATATTTTGGCATTTTTTCAGACTTGGAAGTTTAAAAAATGTTTTTTCCATTACTTTTACAAGTATGGAGTGAACCCCATGCAGGCTAAGCCTACACCACCTAACAGAGAGGCGCCACTGGGTGGAGTTGAACCCGAGGCATCTGTCTGGGAGGCGAGAGTGCTAACCACTACACCACTGGACCGTATCAATTGCTGCCATTAGAATGTCTTATGACTCCAATTTAGAAAAAAATCACATTTTTAGTCAAAAGTACGTTTTTTCAGCATTGTGCCCCTTCATATGACTAAAGATAGAATTTCATGACTTTTTTCAAAATATTTGGGGATTCTTTTCAGACTCTGAAGCTTAAAAAAACTTTTTTCCATTACTTTTAGAAGTATGTACTGAACCCCATGCAGGCTTAGCCTACACCACCTAACGCAGTGGCGCCACTGGGTGGAGTTGAAGCCGAGGCATCTGTCTGGGAGGCGAGAGTGCTAACCACTACACCACTGTACCGTGTCAACTGCTGTCGTTAGAATGTCTTATGACTCCAATTTAGAAAAAATTCGGATTTTTATTCAAAAGTAGGTTTTCTCACCGTCGCCCCCCCTTCATATGACTAAAGATAGAATTTCATGACATTTGCAAAATATTTTGGCATTTTTTTCAGACTTGGAAGTTTAAAAAAAGTTTTTTCCATTACTTTTACAAGTATGGAGTGAACCCCATGCAGGCTAAGCCTACACCACCTAACACAGAGGCGCCACTGGGTGGAGTTGAACCCGAGGCATCTGTCTGGGAGGCGAGAGTGCTAACCACTACACCACTGGACCGTATCAATTGCTGCCATTAGAATGTCTTATGACTCCAATTTAGAAAAAATTCGGATTTTTAGTCAAAAGTACGTTTTGTCAGCATTGTGCCCCTTCATATGACTAAAGATAGAATTTCATGACATTTGCAAAATATTTTGGCATTTTTTTCAGACTTGGAAGTTTAAAAAAACTTTTTTCCATTACTTTTAGAAGTATGTACTGAACCCCATGCAGGCTTAGCCTACACCACCTAACGCAGTGGCGCCACTGGGTGGAGTTGAAGCCGAGGCATCTGTCTTGGAGGCGAGAGTGCTAACCACTACACCACTGTACCGTGTCAACTGCTGTCGTTAGAATGTCTTATGACTCCAATTTAGAAAAAATTCGGATTTTTATTCAAAAGTAGGTTTTCTCACCGTCGCCCCCCTTCATATGACTAAAGATAGAATTTCATGACATTTGCAAAATATTTTGGCATTTTTTTCAGACTTGGAAGTTTAAAAAAAGTTTTTTCCATTACTTTTACAAGTATGGAGTGAACCCCATGCAGGCTAAGCCTACACCACCTAACACAGAGGCGCCACTGGGTGGAGTTGAACCCGAGGCATCTGTCTGGGAGGTGAGAGTGCTAACCACTACACCACTGTACCGTGTCAACTGCTGCCATCGGAATGTCGTATGACTCCAATTTAGAAAAAATTCGGATTTTTATTCAAAAGTAGGTTTTCTCACCGTCGTCCCCCTTCATATGACTAAAGATAGAATTTCATGACATTTGCAAAATATTTTGGCATTTTTTTCAGACTTGGAAGTTTAAAAAAAGTTTTTTCCATTACTTTTACAAGTATGGAGTGAACCCCATGCAGGCTTAGCCTACACCACCTAACACAGTGGGGCCACTGGGTGGAGTTGAACCCGAGGCATCTGTCTAGGAGGCGAGAGTGCTAACCACTACACCACTGTACCGTGTCAACTGCTGCCGTTAGAATGTCTTATGACTCCAATTTAGAAAAATTCAGATTTTTATTCAAAAGTAGGTTTTCTCACCGTCGTCCCCCTTCGTATGACTAAAGATAGAATTTCATGACATTTGCAAAATATTTTGGCATTTTTTTCAGACTTGGAAGTTTAAAAAAAGTTTTTTCCATTACTTTTACAAGTATGGAGTGAACCCCATGCAGGCTTAGCCTACACCACCTAACACAGAGGCGCCACTGGGTGGAGTTGAACCCGAGGCATCTGTCTGGGAGGCGAGAGTGCTAACCACTACACCACTGGACCGTATCAATTGCTGCCATTAGAATGTCTTATGACTCCAATTTAGAAAAAATTCGGATTTTTAGTCAAAAGTACGTTTTGTCAGCATTGTGCCCCTTCATATGACTAAAGATAGAATTTCATGACTTTTTTCAAAATATTTGGGGATTCTTTTCAGACTCTGAAGCTTAAAAAAACTTTTTTCCATTACTTTTAGAAGTATGTACTGAACCCCATGCAGGCTTAGCCTACACCACCTAACGCAGTGGCGCCACTGGGTGGAGTTGAAGCCGAGGCATCTGTCTGGGAGGCGAGAGTGCTAACCACTACACCACTGTACCGTGTCAACTGCTGTCGTTAGAATGTCTTATGACTCCAATTTAGAAAAAATTCGGATTTTTATTCAAAAGTAGGTTTTCTCACCGTCGCCCCCCTTCATATGACTAAAGATAGAATTTCATGACATTTGCAAAATATTTTGGCATTTTTTTCAGACTTGGAAGTTTAAAAAAAGTTTTTTCCATTACTTTTACAAGTATGGAGTGAACCCCATGCAGGCTAAGCCTACACCACCTAACACAGAGGCGCCACTGGGTGGAGTTGAACCCGAGGCATCTGTCTGGGAGGTGAGAGTGCTAACCACTACACCACTGTACCGTGTCAACTGCTGCCATCGGAATGTCGTATGACTCCAATTTAGAAAAAATTCGGATTTTTATTCAAAAGTAGGTTTTCTCACCGTCGTCCCCCTTCATATGACTAAAGATAGAATTTCATGACATTTGCAAAATATTTTGGCATTTTTTTCAGACTTGGAAGTTTAAAAAAAGTTTTTTCCATTACTTTTACAAGTATGGAGTGAACCCCATGCAGGCTTAGCCTACACCACCTAACACAGTGGGGCCACTGGGTGGAGTTGAACCCGAGGCATCTGTCTAGGAGGCGAGAGTGCTAACCACTACACCACTGTACCGTGTCAACTGCTGCCGTTAGAATGTCTTATGACTCCAATTTAGAAAAATTCAGATTTTTATTCAAAAGTAGGTTTTCTCACCGTCGTCCCCCTTCGTATGACTAAAGATAGAATTTCATGACATTTGCAAAATATTTTGGCATTTTTTTCAGACTTGGAAGTTTAAAAAAAGTTTTTTCCATTACTTTTACAAGTATGGAGTGAACCCCATGCAGGCTTAGCCTACACCACCTAACACAGAGGCGCCACTGGGTGGAGTTGAACCCGAGGCATCTGTCTGGGAGGCGAGAGTGCTAACCACTACACCACTGGACCGTATCAATTGCTGCCATTAGAATGTCTTATGACTCCAATTTAGAAAAAATTCGGATTTTTAGTCAAAAGTACGTTTTGTCAGCATTGTGCCCCTTCATATGACTAAAGATAGAATTTCATGACTTTTTTCAAAATATTTGGGGATTCTTTTCAGACTCTGAAGCTTAAAAAAACTTTTTTCCATTACTTTTAGAAGTATGTACTGAACCCCATGCAGGATTAGCCTACACCACCTAACGCAGTGGCGCCACTGGGTGGAGTTGAACCCGAGGCATCTGTCTGGGAGGCGAGAGTGCTAACCACTACACCACTGTACCGTGTCAACTGCTGCCATTAGAATGTCTTATGACTCCAATTTAGAAAAAATTCGGATTTTTATTCAAAAGTAGGTTTTCTCACCGTCGTCCCCCTTCATATGACTAAAGATAGAATTTATTGACTTTTTGTAAAATATTTGGGGATTCTTTTCAGACGCGGAAGTTTTAAAAAACATTTTTCCATTACTTTTACAAGTATGGAGTGAACCCCATGCAGGCTTAGCCTACACCACCTAACACAATGGCGCCACTGGGTGGAGTTGAACCCGAGGCATCTGTCTGGGAGGCGAGAGTGCTAACCACTACACCACTGTACCGTGTCAACTGCTGCCATTAGAATGTCTTATGACTCCAATTTAGAAAAATTCAGATTTTTATTCAAAAGTAGGTTTTCTCACCGTCGTCCCCCTTCGTATGACTAAAGATAGAATTTCATGACATTTGCAAAATATTTTGGCATTTTTTTCAGACTTGGAAGTTTAAAAAAAGTTTTTTCCATTACTTTTACAAGTATGGAGTGAACCCCATGCAGGCTTAGCCTACACCACCTAACACAGAGGCGCCACTGGGTGGAGTTGAACCCGAGGCATCTGTCTGGGAGGCGAGAGTGCTAACCACTACACCACTGGACCGTATCAATTGCTGCCATTAGAATGTCTTATGACTCCAATTTAGAAAAAATTCGGATTTTTAGTCAAAAGTACGTTTTGTCAGCATTGTGCCCCTTCATATGACTAAAGATAGAATTTCATGACATTTGCAGAATATTTTGGCATTTTTTTCAGACTTGGAAGTTTAAAAAAACTTTTTTCCATTACTTTTAGAAGTATGTACTGAACCCCATGCAGGCTTAGCCTACACCACCTAACGCAGTGGCGCCACTGGGTGGAGTTGAAGCCGAGGCATCTGTCTGGGAGGCGAGAGTGCTAACCACTACACCACTGTACCGTGTCAACTGCTGTCGTTAGAATGTCTTATGACTCCAATTTAGAAAAAATTCGGATTTTTATTCAAAAGTAGGTTTTCTCACCGTCGCCCCCCTTCATATGACTAAAGATAGAATTTCATGACATTTGCAAAATATTTTGGCATTTTTTTCAGACTTGGAAGTTTAAAAAAAGTTTTTTCCATTACTTTTACAAGTATGGAGTGAACCCCATGCAGGCTAAGCCTACACCACCTAACACAGAGGCGCCACTGGGTGGAGTTGAACCCGAGGCATCTGTCTGGGAGGTGAGAGTGCTAACCACTACACCACTGTACCGTGTCAACTGCTGCCATCGGAATGTCGTATGACTCCAATTTAGAAAAAAATCGGATTTTTATTCAAAAGTAGGTTTTCTCACCGTCGTCCCCCTTCATATGACTAAAGATAGAATTTCATGACATTTGCAAAATATTTTGGCATTTTTTTCAGACTTGGAAGTTTAAAAAAAGTTTTTTCCATTACTTTTACAAGTATGGAGTGAACCCCATGCAGGCTTAGCCTACACCACCTAACACAGTGGGGCCACTGGGTGGAGTTGAACCCGAGGCATCTGTCTAGGAGGCGAGAGTGCTAACCACTACACCACTGTACCGTGTCAACTGCTGCCGTTAGAATGTCTTATGACTCCAATTTAGAAAAATTCAGATTTTTATTCAAAAGTAGGTTTTCTCACCGTCGTCCCCCTTCGTATGACTAAAGATAGAATTTCATGACATTTGCAAAATATTTTGGCATTTTTTTCAGACTTGGAAGTTTAAAAAAAGTTTTTTCCATTACTTTTACAAGTATGGAGTGAACCCCATGCAGGCTTAGCCTACACCACCTAACACAGAGGCGCCACTGGGTGGAGTTGAACCCGAGGCATCTGTCTGGGAGGCGAGAGTGCTAACCACTACACCACTGGACCGTATCAATTGCTGCCATTAGAATGTCTTATGACTCCAATTTAGAAAAAATTCGGATTTTTAGTCAAAAGTACGTTTTGTCAGCATTGTGCCCCTTCATATGACTAAAGATAGAATTTCATGACTTTTTTCAAAATATTTGGGGATTCTTTTCAGACTCTGAAGCTTAAAAAAACTTTTTTCCATTACTTTTAGAAGTATGTACTGAACCCCATGCAGGATTAGCCTACACCACCTAACGCAGTGGCGCCACTGGGTGGAGTTGAACCCGAGGCATCTGTCTGGGAGGCGAGAGTGCTAACCACTACACCACTGTACCGTGTCAACTGCTGCCATTAGAATGTCTTATGACTCCAATTTAGAAAAAATTCGGATTTTTATTCAAAAGTAGGTTTTCTCACCGTCGTCCCCCTTCATATGACTAAAGATAGAATTTATTGACTTTTTGTAAAATATTTGGGGATTCTTTTCAGACGCGGAAGTTTTAAAAAACATTTTTCCATTACTTTTACAAGTATGGAGTGAACCCCATGCAGGCTTAGCCTACACCACCTAACACAATGGCGCCACTGGGTGGAGTTGAACCCGAGGCATCTGTCTGGGAGGCGAGAGTGCTAACCACTACACCACTGTACCGTGTCAACTGCTGCCATTAGAATGTCTTATGACTCCAATTTAGAAAAATTCAGATTTTTATTCAAAAGTAGGTTTTCTCACCGTCGTCCCCCTTCGTATGACTAAAGATAGAATTTCATGACATTTGCAAAATATTTTGGCATTTTTTTCAGACTTGGAAGTTTAAAAAAAGTTTTTTCCATTACTTTTACAAGTATGGAGTGAACCCCATGCAGGCTTAGCCTACACCACCTAACACAGAGGCGCCACTGGGTGGAGTTGAACCCGAGGCATCTGTCTGGGAGGCGAGAGTGCTAACCACTACACCACTGGACCGTATCAATTGCTGCCATTAGAATGTCTTATGACTCCAATTTAGAAAAAATTCGGATTTTTAGTCAAAAGTACGTTTTGTCAGCATTGTGCCCCTTCATATGACTAAAGATAGAATTTCATGACATTTGCAGAATATTTTGGCATTTTTTTCAGACTTGGAAGTTTAAAAAAACTTTTTTCCATTACTTTTAGAAGTATGTACTGAACCCCATGCAGGCTTAGCCTACACCACCTAACGCAGTGGCGCCACTGGGTGGAGTTGAAGCCGAGGCATCTGTCTGGGAGGCGAGAGTGCTAACCACTACACCACTGTACCGTGTCAACTGCTGTCGTTAGAATGTCTTATGACTCCAATTTAGAAAAAATTCGGATTTTTATTCAAAAGTAGGTTTTCTCACCGTCGCCCCCCTTCATATGACTAAAGATAGAATTTCATGACATTTGCAAAATATTTTGGCATTTTTTTCAGACTTGGAAGTTTAAAAAAAGTTTTTTCCATTACTTTTACAAGTATGGAGTGAACCCCATGCAGGCTAAGCCTACACCACCTAACACAGAGGCGCCACTGGGTGGAGTTGAACCCGAGGCATCTGTCTGGGAGGTGAGAGTGCTAACCACTACACCACTGTACCGTGTCAACTGCTGCCATCGGAATGTCGTATGACTCCAATTTAGAAAAAAATCGGATTTTTATTCAAAAGTAGGTTTTCTCACCGTCGTCCCCCTTCATATGACTAAAGATAGAATTTCATGACATTTGCAAAATATTTTGGCATTTTTTTCAGACTTGGAAGTTTAAAAAAAGTTTTTTCCATTACTTTTACAAGTATGGAGTGAACCCCATGCAGGCTTAGCCTACACCACCTAACACAGTGGGGCCACTGGGTGGAGTTGAACCCGAGGCATCTGTCTAGGAGGCGAGAGTGCTAACCACTACACCACTGTACCGTGTCAACTGCTGCCGTTAGAATGTCTTATGACTCCAATTTAGAAAAATTCAGATTTTTATTCAAAAGTAGGTTTTCTCACCGTCGTCCCCCTTCGTATGACTAAAGATAGAATTTCATGACATTTGCAAAATATTTTGGCATTTTTTTCAGACTTGGAAGTTTAAAAAAAGTTTTTTCCATTACTTTTACAAGTATGGAGTGAACCCCATGCAGGCTTAGCCTACACCACCTAACACAGAGGCGCCACTGGGTGGAGTTGAACCCGAGGCATCTGTCTGGGAGGCGAGAGTGCTAACCACTACACCACTGGACCGTATCAATTGCTGCCATTAGAATGTCTTATGACTCCAATTTAGAAAAAATTCGGATTTTTAGTCAAAAGTACGTTTTGTCAGCATTGTGCCCCTTCATATGACTAAAGATAGAATTTCATGACTTTTTTCAAAATATTTGGGGATTCTTTTCAGACTCTGAAGCTTAAAAAAACTTTTTTCCATTACTTTTAGAAGTATGTACTGAACCCCATGCAGGATTAGCCTACACCACCTAACGCAGTGGCGCCACTGGGTGGAGTTGAACCCGAGGCATCTGTCTGGGAGGCGAGAGTGCTAACCACTACACCACTGTACCGTGTCAACTGCTGCCATTAGAATGTCTTATGACTCCAATTTAGAAAAAATTCGGATTTTTATTCAAAAGTAGGTTTTCTCACCGTCGTCCCCCTTCATATGACTAAAGATAGAATTTATTGACTTTTTGTAAAATATTTGGGGATTCTTTTCAGACGCGGAAGTTTTAAAAAACATTTTTCCATTACTTTTACAAGTATGGAGTGAACCCCATG
Organism: Gasterosteus aculeatus; assembly: GCF_964276395.1. Lineage (NCBI taxonomy): Eukaryota > Metazoa > Chordata > Actinopteri > Perciformes > Gasterosteidae > Gasterosteus > Gasterosteus aculeatus. Next base: position 313,806 of record NC_135693.1, on the reverse strand, counting down.
CAGGCTTAGCCTACACCACCTAACACAATGGCGCCACTGGGTGGAGTTGAACCCGAGGCATCTGTCTGGGAGGCGAGAGTGCTAACCACTACACCACTGTACCGTGTCAACTGCTGCCATTAGAATGTCTTATGACTCCAATTTAGAAAAATTCAGATTTTTATTCAAAAGTAGGTTTTCTCACCGTCGTCCCCCTTCGTATGACTAAAGATAGAATTTCATGACATTTGCAAAATATTTTGGCATTTTTTTCAGACTTGGAAGTTTAAAAAAAGTTTTTTCCATTACTTTTACAAGTATGGAGTGAACCCCATGCAGGCTTAGCCTACACCACCTAACACAGAGGCGCCACTGGGTGGAGTTGAACCCGAGGCATCTGTCTGGGAGGCGAGAGTGCTAACCACTACACCACTGGACCGTATCAATTGCTGCCATTAGAATGTCTTATGACTCCAATTTAGAAAAAATTCGGATTTTTAGTCAAAAGTACGTTTTGTCAGCATTGTGCCCCTTCATATGACTAAAGATAGAATTTCATGACATTTGCAGAATATTTTGGCATTTTTTTCAGACTTGGAAGTTTAAAAAAACTTTTTTCCATTACTTTTAGAAGTATGTACTGAACCCCATGCAGGCTTAGCCTACACCACCTAACGCAGTGGCGCCACTGGGTGGAGTTGAAGCCGAGGCATCTGTCTTGGAGGCGAGAGTGCTAACCACTACACCACTGTACCGTGTCAACTGCTGTCGTTAGAATGTCTTATGACTCCAATTTAGAAAAAATTCGGATTTTTATTCAAAAGTAGGTTTTCTCACCGTCGCCCCCCTTCATATGACTAAAGATAGAATTTCATGACATTTGCAAAATATTTTGGCATTTTTTTCAGACTTGGAAGTTTAAAAAAAGTTTTTTCCATTACTTTTACAAGTATGGAGTGAACCCCATGCAGGCTAAGCCTACACCACCTAACACAGAGGCGCCACTGGGTGGAGTTGAACCCGAGGCATCTGTCTGGGAGGTGAGAGTGCTAACCACTACACCACTGTACCGTGTCAACTGCTGCCATCGGAATGTCGTATGACTCCAATTTAGAAAAAATTCGGATTTTTATTCAAAAGTAGGTTTTCTCACCGTCGTCCCCCTTCATATGACTAAAGATAGAATTTCATGACATTTGCAAAATATTTTGGCATTTTTTTCAGACTTGGAAGTTTAAAAAAAGTTTTTTCCATTACTTTTACAAGTATGGAGTGAACCCCATGCAGGCTTAGCCTACACCACCTAACACAGTGGGGCCACTGGGTGGAGTTGAACCCGAGGCATCTGTCTAGGAGGCGAGAGTGCTAACCACTACACCACTGTACCGTGTCAACTGCTGCCGTTAGAATGTCTTATGACTCCAATTTAGAAAAATTCAGATTTTTATTCAAAAGTAGGTTTTCTCACCGTCGTCCCCCTTCGTATGACTAAAGATAGAATTTCATGACATTTGCAAAATATTTTGGCATTTTTTTCAGACTTGGAAGTTTAAAAAAAGTTTTTTCCATTACTTTTACAAGTATGGAGTGAACCCCATGCAGGCTTAGCCTACACCACCTAACACAGAGGCGCCACTGGGTGGAGTTGAACCCGAGGCATCTGTCTGGGAGGCGAGAGTGCTAACCACTACACCACTGGACCGTATCAATTGCTGCCATTAGAATGTCTTATGACTCCAATTTAGAAAAAATTCGGATTTTTAGTCAAAAGTACGTTTTGTCAGCATTGTGCCCCTTCATATGACTAAAGATAGAATTTCATGACTTTTTTCAAAATATTTGGGGATTCTTTTCAGACTCTGAAGCTTAAAAAAACTTTTTTCCATTACTTTTAGAAGTATGTACTGAACCCCATGCAGGCTTAGCCTACACCACCTAACGCAGTGGCGCCACTGGGTGGAGTTGAAGCCGAGGCATCTGTCTGGGAGGCGAGAGTGCTAACCACTACACCACTGTACCGTGTCAACTGCTGTCGTTAGAATGTCTTATGACTCCAATTTAGAAAAAATTCGGATTTTTATTCAAAAGTAGGTTTTCTCACCGTCGCCCCCCTTCATATGACTAAAGATAGAATTTCATGACATTTGCAAAATATTTTGGCATTTTTTTCAGACTTGGAAGTTTAAAAAAAGTTTTTTCCATTACTTTTACAAGTATGGAGTGAACCCCATGCAGGCTAAGCCTACACCACCTAACACAGAGGCGCCACTGGGTGGAGTTGAACCCGAGGCATCTGTCTGGGAGGTGAGAGTGCTAACCACTACACCACTGTACCGTGTCAACTGCTGCCATCGGAATGTCGTATGACTCCAATTTAGAAAAAATTCGGATTTTTATTCAAAAGTAGGTTTTCTCACCGTCGTCCCCCTTCATATGACTAAAGATAGAATTTCATGACATTTGCAAAATATTTTGGCATTTTTTTCAGACTTGGAAGTTTAAAAAAAGTTTTTTCCATTACTTTTACAAGTATGGAGTGAACCCCATGCAGGCTTAGCCTACACCACCTAACACAGTGGGGCCACTGGGTGGAGTTGAACCCGAGGCATCTGTCTAGGAGGCGAGAGTGCTAACCACTACACCACTGTACCGTGTCAACTGCTGCCGTTAGAATGTCTTATGACTCCAATTTAGAAAAATTCAGATTTTTATTCAAAAGTAGGTTTTCTCACCGTCGTCCCCCTTCGTATGACTAAAGATAGAATTTCATGACATTTGCAAAATATTTTGGCATTTTTTTCAGACTTGGAAGTTTAAAAAAAGTTTTTTCCATTACTTTTACAAGTATGGAGTGAACCCCATGCAGGCTTAGCCTACACCACCTAACACAGAGGCGCCACTGGGTGGAGTTGAACCCGAGGCATCTGTCTGGGAGGCGAGAGTGCTAACCACTACACCACTGGACCGTATCAATTGCTGCCATTAGAATGTCTTATGACTCCAATTTAGAAAAAATTCGGATTTTTAGTCAAAAGTACGTTTTGTCAGCATTGTGCCCCTTCATATGACTAAAGATAGAATTTCATGACTTTTTTCAAAATATTTGGGGATTCTTTTCAGACTCTGAAGCTTAAAAAAACTTTTTTCCATTACTTTTAGAAGTATGTACTGAACCCCATGCAGGATTAGCCTACACCACCTAACGCAGTGGCGCCACTGGGTGGAGTTGAACCCGAGGCATCTGTCTGGGAGGCGAGAGTGCTAACCACTACACCACTGTACCGTGTCAACTGCTGCCATTAGAATGTCTTATGACTCCAATTTAGAAAAAATTCGGATTTTTATTCAAAAGTAGGTTTTCTCACCGTCGTCCCCCTTCATATGACTAAAGATAGAATTTATTGACTTTTTGTAAAATATTTGGGGATTCTTTTCAGACGCGGAAGTTTTAAAAAACATTTTTCCATTACTTTTACAAGTATGGAGTGAACCCCATGCAGGCTTAGCCTACACCACCTAACACAATGGCGCCACTGGGTGGAGTTGAACCCGAGGCATCTGTCTGGGAGGCGAGAGTGCTAACCACTACACCACTGTACCGTGTCAACTGCTGCCATTAGAATGTCTTATGACTCCAATTTAGAAAAATTCAGATTTTTATTCAAAAGTAGGTTTTCTCACCGTCGTCCCCCTTCGTATGACTAAAGATAGAATTTCATGACATTTGCAAAATATTTTGGCATTTTTTTCAGACTTGGAAGTTTAAAAAAAGTTTTTTCCATTACTTTTACAAGTATGGAGTGAACCCCATGCAGGCTTAGCCTACACCACCTAACACAGAGGCGCCACTGGGTGGAGTTGAACCCGAGGCATCTGTCTGGGAGGCGAGAGTGCTAACCACTACACCACTGGACCGTATCAATTGCTGCCATTAGAATGTCTTATGACTCCAATTTAGAAAAAATTCGGATTTTTAGTCAAAAGTACGTTTTGTCAGCATTGTGCCCCTTCATATGACTAAAGATAGAATTTCATGACATTTGCAGAATATTTTGGCATTTTTTTCAGACTTGGAAGTTTAAAAAAACTTTTTTCCATTACTTTTAGAAGTATGTACTGAACCCCATGCAGGCTTAGCCTACACCACCTAACGCAGTGGCGCCACTGGGTGGAGTTGAAGCCGAGGCATCTGTCTTGGAGGCGAGAGTGCTAACCACTACACCACTGTACCGTGTCAACTGCTGTCGTTAGAATGTCTTATGACTCCAATTTAGAAAAAATTCGGATTTTTATTCAAAAGTAGGTTTTCTCACCGTCGCCCCCCTTCATATGACTAAAGATAGAATTTCATGACATTTGCAAAATATTTTGGCATTTTTTTCAGACTTGGAAGTTTAAAAAAAGTTTTTTCCATTACTTTTACAAGTATGGAGTGAACCCCATGCAGGCTAAGCCTACACCACCTAACACAGAGGCGCCACTGGGTGGAGTTGAACCCGAGGCATCTGTCTGGGAGGTGAGAGTGCTAACCACTACACCACTGTACCGTGTCAACTGCTGCCATCGGAATGTCGTATGACTCCAATTTAGAAAAAATTCGGATTTTTATTCAAAAGTAGGTTTTCTCACCGTCGTCCCCCTTCATATGACTAAAGATAGAATTTCATGACATTTGCAAAATATTTTGGCATTTTTTTCAGACTTGGAAGTTTAAAAAAAGTTTTTTCCATTACTTTTACAAGTATGGAGTGAACCCCATGCAGGCTTAGCCTACACCACCTAACACAGTGGGGCCACTGGGTGGAGTTGAACCCGAGGCATCTGTCTAGGAGGCGAGAGTGCTAACCACTACACCACTGTACCGTGTCAACTGCTGCCGTTAGAATGTCTTATGACTCCAATTTAGAAAAATTCAGATTTTTATTCAAAAGTAGGTTTTCTCACCGTCGTCCCCCTTCGTATGACTAAAGATAGAATTTCATGACATTTGCAAAATATTTTGGCATTTTTTTCAGACTTGGAAGTTTAAAAAAAGTTTTTTCCATTACTTTTACAAGTATGGAGTGAACCCCATGCAGGCTTAGCCTACACCACCTAACACAGAGGCGCCACTGGGTGGAGTTGAACCCGAGGCATCTGTCTGGGAGGCGAGAGTGCTAACCACTACACCACTGGACCGTATCAATTGCTGCCATTAGAATGTCTTATGACTCCAATTTAGAAAAAATTCGGATTTTTAGTCAAAAGTACGTTTTGTCAGCATTGTGCCCCTTCATATGACTAAAGATAGAATTTCATGACTTTTTTCAAAATATTTGGGGATTCTTTTCAGACTCTGAAGCTTAAAAAAACTTTTTTCCATTACTTTTAGAAGTATGTACTGAACCCCATGCAGGATTAGCCTACACCACCTAACGCAGTGGCGCCACTGGGTGGCGTTGAACCCGAGGCATCTGTCTGGGAGGCGAGAGTGCTAACCACTACACCACTGTACCGTGTCAACTGCTGCCATTAGAATGTCTTATGACTCCAATTTAGAAAAAATTCGGATTTTTATTCAAAAGTAGGTTTTCTCACCGTCGTCCCCCTTCATATGACTAAAGATAGAATTTATTGACTTTTTGTAAAATATTTGGGGATTCTTTTCAGACGCGGAAGTTTTAAAAAACATTTTTCCATTACTTTTACAAGTATGGAGTGAACCCCATGCAGGCTTAGCCTACACCACCTAACACAATGGCGCCACTGGGTGGAGTTGAACCCGAGGCATCTGTCTGGGAGGCGAGAGTGCTAACCACTACACCACTGTACCGTGTCAACTGCTGCCATTAGAATGTCTTATGACTCCAATTTAGAAAAATTCAGATTTTTATTCAAAAGTAGGTTTTCTCACCGTCGTCCCCCTTCGTATGACTAAAGATAGAATTTCATGACATTTGCAAAATATTTTGGCATTTTTTTCAGACTTGGAAGTTTAAAAAAAGTTTTTTCCATTACTTTTACAAGTATGGAGTGAACCCCATGCAGGCTTAGCCTACACCACCTAACACAGAGGCGCCACTGGGTGGAGTTGAACCCGAGGCATCTGTCTGGGAGGCGAGAGTGCTAACCACTACACCACTGGACCGTATCAATTGCTGCCATTAGAATGTCTTATGACTCCAATTTAGAAAAAATTCGGATTTTTAGTCAAAAGTACGTTTTGTCAGCATTGTGCCCCTTCATATGACTAAAGATAGAATTTCATGACATTTGCAGAATATTTTGGCATTTTTTTCAGACTTGGAAGTTTAAAAAAACTTTTTTCCATTACTTTTAGAAGTATGTACTGAACCCCATGCAGGCTTAGCCTACACCACCTAACGCAGTGGCGCCACTGGGTGGAGTTGAAGCCGAGGCATCTGTCTTGGAGGCGAGAGTGCTAACCACTACACCACTGTACCGTGTCAACTGCTGTCGTTAGAATGTCTTATGACTCCAATTTAGAAAAAATTCGGATTTTTATTCAAAAGTAGGTTTTCTCACCGTCGCCCCCCTTCATATGACTAAAGATAGAATTTCATGACATTTGCAAAATATTTTGGCATTTTTTTCAGACTTGGAAGTTTAAAAAAAGTTTTTTCCATTACTTTTACAAGTATGGAGTGAACCCCATGCAGGCTAAGCCTACACCACCTAACACAGAGGCGCCACTGGGTGGAGTTGAACCCGAGGCATCTGTCTGGGAGGTGAGAGTGCTAACCACTACACCACTGTACCGTGTCAACTGCTGCCATCGGAATGTCGTATGACTCCAATTTAGAAAAAATTCGGATTTTTATTCAAAAGTAGGTTTTCTCACCGTCGTCCCCCTTCATATGACTAAAGATAGAATTTCATGACATTTGCAAAATATTTTGGCATTTTTTTCAGACTTGGAAGTTTAAAAAAATTTTTTTCCATTACTTTTACAAGTATGGAGTGAACCCCATGCAGGCTTAGCCTACACCACCTAACACAGTGGGGCCACTGGGTGGAGTTGAACCCGAGGCATCTGTCTAGGAGGCGAGAGTGCTAACCACTACACCACTGTACCGTGTCAACTGCTGCCGTTAGAATGTCTTATGACTCCAATTTAGAAAAATTCAGATTTTTATTCAAAAGTAGGTTTTCTCACCGTCGTCCCCCTTCGTATGACTAAAGATAGAATTTCATGACATTTGCAAAATATTTTGGCATTTTTTTCAGACTTGGAAGTTTAAAAAAAGTTTTTTCCATTACTTTTACAAGTATGGAGTGAACCCCATGCAGGCTTAGCCTACACCACCTAACACAGAGGCGCCACTGGGTGGAGTTGAACCCGAGGCATCTGTCTGGGAGGCGAGAGTGCTAACCACTACACCACTGGACCGTATCAATTGCTGCCATTAGAATGTCTTATGACTCCAATTTAGAAAAAATTCGGATTTTTAGTCAAAAGTACGTTTTGTCAGCATTGTGCCCCTTCATATGACTAAAGATAGAATTTCATGACTTTTTTCAAAATATTTGGGGATTCTTTTCAGACTCTGAAGCTTAAAAAAACTTTTTTCCATTACTTTTAGAAGTATGTACTGAACCCCATGCAGGCTTAGCCTACACCACCTAACGCAGTGGCGCCACTGGGTGGAGTTGAAGCCGAGGCATCTGTCTGGGAGGCGAGAGTGCTAACCACTACACCACTGTACCGTGTCAACTGCTGTCGTTAGAATGTCTTATGACTCCAATTTAGAAAAAATTCGGATTTTTATTCAAAAGTAGGTTTTCTCACCGTCGCCCCCCTTCATATGACTAAAGATAGAATTTCATGACATTTGCAAAATATTTTGGCATTTTTTTCAGACTTGGAAGTTTAAAAAAAGTTTTTTCCATTACTTTTACAAGTATGGAGTGAACCCCATGCAGGCTAAGCCTACACCACCTAACACAGAGGCGCCACTGGGTGGAGTTGAACCCGAGGCATCTGTCTGGGAGGTGAGAGTGCTAACCACTACACCACTGTACCGTGTCAACTGCTGCCATCGGAATGTCGTATGACTCCAATTTAGAAAAAATTCGGATTTTTATTCAAAAGTAGGTTTTCTCACCGTCGTCCCCCTTCATATGACTAAAGATAGAATTTCATGACATTTGCAAAATATTTTGGCATTTTTTTCAGACTTGGAAGTTTAAAAAAAGTTTTTTCCATTACTTTTACAAGTATGGAGTGAACCCCATGCAGGCTTAGCCTACACCACCTAACACAGTGGGGCCACTGGGTGGAGTTGAACCCGAGGCATCTGTCTAGGAGGCGAGAGTGCTAACCACTACACCACTGTACCGTGTCAACTGCTGCCGTTAGAATGTCTTATGACTCCAATTTAGAAAAATTCAGATTTTTATTCAAAAGTAGGTTTTCTCACCGTCGTCCCCCTTCGTATGACTAAAGATAGAATTTCATGACATTTGCAAAATATTTTGGCATTTTTTTCAGACTTGGAAGTTTAAAAAAAGTTTTTTCCATTACTTTTACAAGTATGGAGTGAACCCCATGCAGGCTTAGCCTACACCACCTAACACAGAGGCGCCACTGGGTGGAGTTGAACCCGAGGCATCTGTCTGGGAGGCGAGAGTGCTAACCACTACACCACTGGACCGTATCAATTGCTGCCATTAGAATGTCTTATGACTCCAATTTAGAAAAAATTCGGATTTTTAGTCAAAAGTACGTTTTGTCAGCATTGTGCCCCTTCATATGACTAAAGATAGAATTTCATGACTTTTTTCAAAATATTTGGGGATTCTTTTCAGACTCTGAAGCTTAAAAAAACTTTTTTCCATTACTTTTAGAAGTATGTACTGAACCCCATGCAGGATTAGCCTACACCACCTAACGCAGTGGCGCCACTGGGTGGAGTTGAACCCGAGGCATCTGTCTGGGAGGCGAGAGTGCTAACCACTACACCACTGTACCGTGTCAACTGCTGCCATTAGAATGTCTTATGACTCCAATTTAGAAAAAATTCGGATTTTTATTCAAAAGTAGGTTTTCTCACCGTCGTCCCCCTTCATATGACTAAAGATAGAATTTATTGACTTTTTGTAAAATATTTGGGGATTCTTTTCAGACGCGGAAGTTTTAAAAAACATTTTTCCATTACTTTTACAAGTATGGAGTGAACCCCATGCAGGCTTAGCCTACACCACCTAACACAATGGCGCCACTGGGTGGAGTTGAACCCGAGGCATCTGTCTGGGAGGCGAGAGTGCTAACCACTACACCACTGTACCGTGTCAACTGCTGCCATTAGAATGTCTTATGACTCCAATTTAGAAAAATTCAGATTTTTATTCAAAAGTAGGTTTTCTCACCGTCGTCCCCCTTCGTATGACTAAAGATAGAATTTCATGACATTTGCAAAATATTTTGGCATTTTTTTCAGACTTGGAAGTTTAAAAAAAGTTTTTTCCATTACTTTTACAAGTATGGAGTGAACCCCATGCAGGCTTAGCCTACACCACCTAACACAGAGGCGCCACTGGGTGGAGTTGAACCCGAGGCATCTGTCTGGGAGGCGAGAGTGCTAACCACTACACCACTGGACCGTATCAATTGCTGCCATTAGAATGTCTTATGACTCCAATTTAGAAAAAATTCGGATTTTTAGTCAAAAGTACGTTTTGTCAGCATTGTGCCCCTTCATATGACTAAAGATAGAATTTCATGACATTTGCAGAATATTTTGGCATTTTTTTCAGACTTGGAAGTTTAAAAAAACTTTTTTCCATTACTTTTAGAAGTATGTACTGAACCCCATGCAGGCTTAGCCTACACCACCTAACGCAGTGGCGCCACTGGGTGGAGTTGAAGCCGAGGCATCTGTCTTGGAGGCGAGAGTGCTAACCACTACACCACTGTACCGTGTCAACTGCTGTCGTTAGAATGTCTTATGACTCCAATTTAGAAAAAATTCGGATTTTTATTCAAAAGTAGGTTTTCTCACCGTCGCCCCCCTTCATATGACTAAAGATAGAATTTCATGACATTTGCAAAATATTTTGGCATTTTTTTCAGACTTGGAAGTTTAAAAAAAGTTTTTTCCATTACTTTTACAAGTATGGAGTGAACCCCATGCAGGCTAAGCCTACACCACCTAACACAGAGGCGCCACTGGGTGGAGTTGAACCCGAGGCATCTGTCTGGGAGGTGAGAGTGCTAACCACTACACCACTGTACCGTGTCAACTGCTGCCATCGGAATGTCGTATGACTCCAATTTAGAAAAAATTCGGATTTTTATTCAAAAGTAGGTTTTCTCACCGTCGTCCCCCTTCATATGACTAAAGATAGAATTTCATGACATTTGCAAAATATTTTGGCATTTTTTTCAGACTTGGAAGTTTAAAAAAAGTTTTTTCCATTACTTTTACAAGTATGGAGTGAACCCCATGCAGGCTTAGCCTACACCACCTAACACAGTGGGGCCACTGGGTGGAGTTGAACCCGAGGCATCTGTCTAGGAGGCGAGAGTGCTAACCACTACACCACTGTACCGTGTCAACTGCTGCCGTTAGAATGTCTTATGACTCCAATTTAGAAAAATTCAGATTTTTATTCAAAAGTAGGTTTTCTCACCGTCGTCCCCCTTCGTATGACTAAAGATAGAATTTCATGACATTTGCAAAATATTTTGGCATTTTTTTCAGACTTGGAAGTTTAAAAAAAGTTTTTTCCATTACTTTTACAAGTATGGAGTGAACCCCATGCAGGCTTAGCCTACACCACCTAACACAGAGGCGCCACTGGGTGGAGTTGAACCCGAGGCATCTGTCTGGGAGGCGAGAGTGCTAACCACTACACCACTGGACCGTATCAATTGCTGCCATTAGAATGTCTTATGACTCCAATTTAGAAAAAATTCGGATTTTTAGTCAAAAGTACGTTTTGTCAGCATTGTGCCCCTTCATATGACTAAAGATAGAATTTCATGACTTTTTTCAAAATATTTGGGGATTCTTTTCAGACTCTGAAGCTTAAAAAAACTTTTTTCCATTACTTTTAGAAGTATGTACTGAACCCCATGCAGGCTTAGCCTACACCACCTAACGCAGTGGCGCCACTGGGTGGAGTTGAAGCCGAGGCATCTGTCTGGGAGGCGAGAGTGCTAACCACTACACCACTGTACCGTGTCAACTGCTGTCGTTAGAATGTCTTATGACTCCAATTTAGAAAAAATTCGGATTTTTATTCAAAAGTAGGTTTTCTCACCGTCGCCCCCCTTCATATGACTAAAGATAGAATTTCATGACATTTGCAAAATATTTTGGCATTTTTTTCAGACTTGGAAGTTTAAAAAAAGTTTTTTCCATTACTTTTACAAGTATGGAGTGAACCCCATGCAGGCTAAGCCTTCACCACCTAACACAGAGGCGCCACTGGGTGGAGTTGAACCCGAGGCATCTGTCTGGGAGGTGAGAGTGCTAACCACTACACCACTGTACCGTGTCAACTGCTGCCATCGGAATGTCGTATGACTCCAATTTAGAAAAAATTCGGATTTTTATTCAAAAGTAGGTTTTCTCACCGTCGTCCCCCTTCATATGACTAAAGATAGAATTTCATGACATTTGCAAAATATTTTGGCTTTTTTTTCAGACTTGGAAGTTTAAAAAAAGTTTTTTCCATTACTTTTACAAGTATGGAGTGAACCCCATGCAGGCTTAGCCTACACCACCTAACACAGTGGGGCCACTGGGTGGAGTTGAACCCGAGGCATCTGTCTAGGAGGCGAGAGTGCTAACCACTACACCACTGTACCGTGTCAACTGCTGCCGTTAGAATGTCTTATGACTCCAATTTAGAAAAATTCAGATTTTTATTCAAAAGTAGGTTTTCTCACCGTCGTCCCCCTTCGTATGACTAAAGATAGAATTTCATGACATTTGCAAAATATTTTGGCATTTTTTTCAGACTTGGAAGTTTAAAAAAAGTTTTTTCCATTACTTTTACAAGTATGGAGTGAACCCCATGCAGGCTTAGCCTACACCACCTAACACAGAGGCGCCACTGGGTGGAGTTGAACCCGAGGCATCTGTCTGGGAGGCGAGAGTGCTAACCACTACACCACTGGACCGTATCAATTGCTGCCATTAGAATGTCTTATGACTCCAATTTAGAAAAAATTCGGATTTTTAGTCAAAAGTACGTTTTGTCAGCATTGTGCCCCTTCATATGACTAAAGATAGAATTTCATGACTTTTTTCAAAATATTTGGGGATTCTTTTCAGACTCTGAAGCTTAAAAAAACTTTTTTCCATTACTTTTAGAAGTATGTACTGAACCCCATGCAGGATTAGCCTACACCACCTAACGCAGTGGCGCCACTGGGTGGAGTTGAACCCGAGGCATCTGTCTGGGAGGCGAGAGTGCTAACCACTACACCACTGTACCGTGTCAACTGCTGCCATTAGAATGTCTTATGACTCCAATTTAGAAAAAATTCGGATTTTTATTCAAAAGTAGGTTTTCTCACCGTCGTCCCCCTTCATATGACTAAAGATAGAATTTATTGACTTTTTGTAAAATATTTGGGGATTCTTTTCAGACGCGGAAGTTTTAAAAAACATTTTTCCATTACTTTTACAAGTATGGAGTGAACCCCATGCAGGCTTAGCCTACACCACCTAACACAATGGCGCCACTGGGTGGAGTTGAACCCGAGGCATCGGTCTGGGAGGCGAGAGTGCTAACCACTACACCACTGTACCGTGTCAACTGCTGCCATTAGAATGTCTTATGACTCCAATTTAGAAAAATTCAGATTTTTATTCAAAAGTAGGTTTTCTCACCGTCGTCCCCCTTCGTATGACTAAAGATAGAATTTCATGACATTTGCAAAATATTTTGGCATTTTTTTCAGACTTGGAAGTTTAAAAAAAGTTTTTTCCATTACTTTTACAAGTATGGAGTGAACCCCATGCAGGCTTAGCCTACACCACCTAACACAGAGGCGCCACTGGGTGGAGTTGAACCCGAGGCATCTGTCTGGGAGGCGAGAGTGCTAACCACTACACCACTGGACCGTATCAATTGCTGCCATTAGAATGTCTTATGACTCCAATTTAGAAAAAATTCGGATTTTTAGTCAAAAGTACGTTTTGTCAGCATTGTGCCCCTTCATATGACTAAAGATAGAATTTCATGACATTTGCAGAATATTTTGGCATTTTTTTCAGACTTGGAAGTTTAAAAAAACTTTTTTCCATTACTTTTAGAAGTATGTACTGAACCCCATGCAGGCTTAGCCTACACCACCTAACGCAGTGGCGCCACTGGGTGGAGTTGAAGCCGAGGCATCTGTCTTGGAGGCGAGAGTGCTAACCACTACACCACTGTACCGTGTCAACTGCTGTCGTTAGAATGTCTTATGACTCCAATTTAGAAAAAATTCGGATTTTTATTCAAAAGTAGGTTTTCTCACCGTCGCCCCCCTTCATATGACTAAAGATAGAATTTCATGACATTTGCAAAATATTTTGGCATTTTTTTCAGACTTGGAAGTTTAAAAAAATTTTTTTCCATTACTTTTACAAGTATGGAGTGAACCCCATGCAGGCTTAGCCTACACCACCTAACACAGTGGGGCCACTGGGTGGAGTTGAACCCGAGGCATCTGTCTAGGAGGCGAGAGTGCTAACCACTACACCACTGTACCGTGTCAACTGCTGCCGTTAGAATGTCTTATGACTCCAATTTAGAAAAATTCAGATTTTTATTCAAAAGTAGGTTTTCTCACCGTCGTCCCCCTTCGTATGACTAAAGATAGAATTTCATGACATTTGCAAAATATTTTGGCATTTTTTTCAGACTTGGAAGTTTAAAAAAAGTTTTTTCCATTACTTTTACAAGTATGGAGTGAACCCCATGCAGGCTTAGCCTACACCACCTAACACAGAGGCGCCACTGGGTGGAGTTGAACCCGAGGCATCTGTCTGGGAGGCGAGAGTGCTAACCACTACACCACTGGACCGTATCAATTGCTGCCATTAGAATGTCTTATGACTCCAATTTAGAAAAAATTCGGATTTTTAGTCAAAAGTACGTTTTGTCAGCATTGTGCCCCTTCATATGACTAAAGATAGAATTTCATGACTTTTTTCAAAATATTTGGGGATTCTTTTCAGACTCTGAAGCTTAAAAAAACTTTTTTCCATTACTTTTAGAAGTATGTACTGAACCCCATGCAGGCTTAGCCTACACCACCTAACGCAGTGGCGCCACTGGGTGGAGTTGAAGCCGAGGCATCTGTCTGGGAGGCGAGAGTGCTAACCACTACACCACTGTACCGTGTCAACTGCTGTCGTTAGAATGTCTTATGACTCCAATTTAGAAAAAATTCGGATTTTTATTCAAAAGTAGGTTTTCTCACCGTCGCCCCCCTTCATATGACTAAAGATAGAATTTCATGACATTTGCAAAATATTTTGGCATTTTTTTCAGACTTGGAAGTTTAAAAAAAGTTTTTTCCATTACTTTTACAAGTATGGAGTGAACCCCATGCAGGCTAAGCCTACACCACCTAACACAGAGGCGCCACTGGGTGGAGTTGAACCCGAGGCATCTGTCTGGGAGGTGAGAGTGCTAACCACTACACCACTGTACCGTGTCAACTGCTGCCATCGGAATGTCGTATGACTCCAATTTAGAAAAAATTCGGATTTTTATTCAAAAGTAGGTTTTCTCACCGTCGTCCCCCTTCATATGACTAAAGATAGAATTTCATGACATTTGCAAAATATTTTGGCATTTTTTTCAGACTTGGAAGTTTAAAAAAAGTTTTTTCCATTACTTTTACAAGTATGGAGTGAACCCCATGCAGGCTTAGCCTACACCACCTAACACAGTGGGGCCACTGGGTGGAGTTGAACCCGAGGCATCTGTCTAGGAGGCGAGAGTGCTAACCACTACACCACTGTACCGTGTCAACTGCTGCCGTTAGAATGTCTTATGACTCCAATTTAGAAAAATTCAGATTTTTATTCAAAAGTAGGTTTTCTCACCGTCGTCCCCCTTCGTATGACTAAAGATAGAATTTCATGACATTTGCAAAATATTTTGGCATTTTTTTCAGACTTGGAAGTTTAAAAAAAGTTTTTTCCATTACTTTTACAAGTATGGAGTGAACCCCATGCAGGCTTAGCCTACACCACCTAACACAGAGGCGCCACTGGGTGGAGTTGAACCCGAGGCATCTGTCTGGGAGGCGAGAGTGCTAACCACTACACCACTGGACCGTATCAATTGCTGCCATTAGAATGTCTTATGACTCCAATTTAGAAAAAATTCGGATTTTTAGTCAAAAGTACGTTTTGTCAGCATTGTGCCCCTTCATATGACTAAAGATAGAATTTCATGACATTTGCAGAATATTTTGGCATTTTTTTCAGACTTGGAAGTTTAAAAAAACTTTTTTCCATTACTTTTAGAAGTATGTACTGAACCCCATGCAGGCTTAGCCTACACCACCTAACGCAGTGGCGCCACTGGGTGGAGTTGAAGCCGAGGCATCTGTCTTGGAGGCGAGAGTGCTAACCACTACACCACTGTACCGTGTCAACTGCTGTCGTTAGAATGTCTTATGACTCCAATTTAGAAAAAATTCGGATTTTTATTCAAAAGTAGGTTTTCTCACCGTCGCCCCCCTTCATATGACTAAAGATAGAATTTCATGACATTTGCAAAATATTTTGGCATTTTTTTCAGACTTGGAAGTTTAAAAAAAGTTTTTTCCATTACTTTTACAAGTATGGAGTGAACCCCATGCAGGCTTAGCCTACACCACCTAACACAGAGGCGCCACTGGGTGGAGTTGAACCCGAGGCATCTGTCTGGGAGGCGAGAGTGCTAACCACTACACCACTGGACCGTATCAATTGCTGCCATTAGAATGTCTTATGACTCCAATTTAGAAAAAATTCGGATTTTTAGTCAAAAGTACGTTTTGTCAGCATTGTGCCCCTTCATATGACTAAAGATAGAATTTCATGACTTTTTTCAAAATATTTGGGGATTCTTTTCAGACTCTGAAGCTTAAAAAAACTTTTTTCCATTACTTTTAGAAGTATGTACTGAACCCCATGCAGGCTTAGCCTACACCACCTAACACAGAGGCGCCACTGGGTGGAGTTGAAGCCGAGGCATCTGTCTGGGAGGCGAGAGTGCTAACCACTACACCACTGGACCGTATCAATTGCTGCCATTAGAATGTCTTATGACTCCAATTTAGAAAAAATTCGGATTTTTATTCAAAAGTAGGTTTTCTCACCGTCGCCCCCCTTCATATGACTAAAGATAGAATTTCATGACATTTGCAAAATATTTTGGCATTTTTTTCAGACTTGGAAGTTTAAAAAAAGTTTTTTCCATTACTTTTACAAGTATGGAGTGAACCCCATGCAGGCTTAGCCTACACCACCTAACACAGTGGGGCCACTGGGTGGAGTTGAACCCGAGGCATCTGTCTAGGAGGCGAGAGTGCTAACCACTACACCACTGTACCGTGTCAACTGCTGCCGTTAGAATGTCTTATGACTCCAATTTAGAAAAATTCAGATTTTTATTCAAAAGTAGGTTTTCTCACCGTCGTCCCCCTTCGTATGACTAAAGATAGAATTTCATGACATTTGCAAAATATTTTGGCATTTTTTTCAGACTTGGAAGTTTAAAAAAAGTTTTTTCCATTACTTTTACAAGTATGGAGTGAACCCCATGCAGGCTTAGCCTACACCACCTAACACAGAGGCGCCACTGGGTGGAGTTCAACCCGAGGCATCTGTCTGGGAGGCGAGAGTGCTAACCACTACACCACTGGACCGTATCAATTGCTGCCATTAGAATGTCTTATGACTCCAATTTAGAAAAAATTCGGATTTTTATTCAAAAGTAGGTTTTCTCACCGTCGTCCCCCTTCATATGACTAAAGATAGAATTTCATGACATTTGCAAAATATTTTGGCATTTTTTTCAGACTTGGAAGTTTAAAAAAAGTTTTTTCCATTACTTTTACAAGTATGGAGTGAACCCCATGCAGGCTTAGCCTACACCACCTAACACAGTGGGGCCACTGGGTGGAGTTGAACCCGAGGCATCTGTCTAGGAGGCGAGAGTGCTAACCACTACACCACTGTACCGTGTCAACTGCTGCCGTTAGAATGTCTTATGACTCCAATTTAGAAAAATTCAGATTTTTATTCAAAAGTAGGTTTTCTCACCGTCGTCCCCCTTCGTATGACTAAAGATAGAATTTCATGACATTTGCAAAATATTTTGGCATTTTTTTCAGACTTGGAAGTTTAAAAAAAGTTTTTTCCATTACTTTTACAAGTATGGAGTGAACCCCATGCAGGCTTAGCCTACACCACCTAACACAGAGGCGCCACTGGGTGGAGTTGAACCCGAGGCATCTGTCTGGGAGGCGAGAGTGCTAACCACTACACCACTGGACCGTATCAATTGCTGCCATTAGAATGTCTTATGACTCCAATTTAGAAAAAATTCGGATTTTTAGTCAAAAGTACGTTTTGTCAGCATTGTGCCCCTTCATATGACTAAAGATAGAATTTCATGACTTTTTTCAAAATATTTGGGGATTCTTTTCAGACTCTGAAGCTTAAAAAAACTTTTTTCCATTACTTTTAGAAGTATGTACTGAACCCCATGCAGGATTAGCCTACACCACCTAACGCAGTGGCGCCACTGGGTGGAGTTGAACCCGAGGCATCTGTCTGGGAGGCGAGAGTGCTAACCACTACACCACTGTACCGTGTCAACTGCTGCCATTAGAATGTCTTATGACTCCAATTTAGAAAAAATTCAGATTAATATTCAAACGTACGTTTTCTCACCATCGTCCCCCTTCATATGACTAAAGATACAATTTAATGACTTTTTGTAAAATATTTGGGTATTCTTTTCAGACGCGGAAGTCTTAAAAAACATTTTTCCATTACTTTTACAAGTATGTGGTGAACCCCATGCAGGCTAAGCCTACACCACCTAACACAGAGGCGCCACTGGGTGGAGTTGAACCCGAGGCATCTGTCTGGGAGGCGAGAGTGCTAACCACTACACCACTGTACCGTGTCAACTGCTGCCGTTAGAATGTGTTATGACTCCAATTTAGAAAAAATTTTGATTTTTATTCAAAAGTAGGTTTTCTCACCGTCGTCCCCCTTCATATGACTAAAGATAGAATTTCATGACATTTGCAAAATATTTTGGCATTTTTTTCAGACTTGAAAGTTTAAAAAAAGTTTTTTCCATTACTTTTACAAGTATGGAGTGAACCCCATGCAGGCTAAGCCTACACCACCTAACACAGAGGCGCCACTGGGTGGAGTTGAACCCGAGGCATCTGTCTGGGAGGTGAGAGTGCTAACCACTACACCACTGTACCGTGTCAACTGCTGCCATCGGAATGTCGTATGACTCCAATTTAGAAAAAATTCGGATTTTTTTTCAAAAGTAGGTTTTCTCACCGTCGTCCCCCTTCATATGACTAAAGATAGAATTTCATGACATTTGCAAAATATTTTGGCATTTTTCTCAGACTTGGAAGTTTAAAAAAAGTATTTTCCATTACTTTTACAAGTATGGAGTGAACCCCATGCAGGCTAAGCCTACACAGCCTAACATAGTGGTGCCACTGGGTGGAGTTGAAACCGAGGCATCTGTCTGGGGGGCGAGAGTGATAACCACTACACCACTGTACCGTGTCAACTGCTGCCATCGGAATGTCGTATTACTCAATTTAGAAAAAATTCGGATTTTTAGTCAAAAGTAGGTTTTCTCACCGTCGTCCCCCTTCATATGACTAAAGATAGAATTTCATGACATTTGCAAAATATTTTGGCATTTTTTTCAGACTTGGAAGTTTAAAAAAAGTTTTTTCCATTACTTTTACAAGTATGGAGTGAACCCCATGCAGGCTTAGCCTACACCACCTAACACAGAGGCGCCACTGGGTGGAGTTGAACCCGAGGCATCTGTCTGGGAGGCGAGAGTGCTAACCACTACACCACTGGACCGTATCAATTACTGCCATTAGAATGTCTTATGACTCCAATTTAGAAAAAATTCGGATTTTTAGTCAAAAGTAGGTTTTCTCACCGTCGTCCCCCTTCATATGACTAAAGATAGAATTTCATGACATTTGCAAAATATTTTGGCATTTTTTTCAGACTTGGAAGTTTAAAAAAAGTTTTTTCCATTACTTTTACAAGTATGGAGTGAACCCCATGCAGGCTTAGCCTACACCACCTAACGCAGTGGCGCCACTGGGTGGAGTTGAACCCGAGGCATCTGTCTGGGAGGCGAGAGTGCTAACCACTACACCACTGTACCGTGTCAACTGCTGCCATTAGAATGTCTTATGACTCCAATTTAGAAAAAATTCGGATTTTTATTCAAAAGTAGGTTTTCTCACCGTCGTCCCCCTTCATATGACTAAAGATAGAATTTATTGACTTTTTGTAAAATATTTGGGGATTCTTTTCAGAAGCGGAAGTTTTAAAAAACATTTTTCCATTACTTTTACAAGTATGGAGTGAACCCCATGCAGGCTTAGCCTACACCACCTAACACAATGGCGCCACTGGCTGGAGTTGAACCCGAAGCATCTGTCTGGGAGGCGAGAGTGCTAACCACTACACCACTGTACCGTGTCAACTGCTGCCATTAGAATGTCTTATGACTCCAATTTAGAAAAAATTCGGATTTTCATTCAAAAGTATGTTTTCCTCGCATCGTGCCCCTTCATATGACTAAAGATAGAATTTCATGACATTTGCAAAATATTTTGGCATTTTTCTCAGACTTGGAAGTTTAAAAAAAGTATTTTCCATTACTTTTACAAGTATGGAGTGAACCCCATGCAGGCTAAGCCTACACAGCCTAACATAGTGGTGCCACTGGGTGGAGTTGAAACCGAGGCATCTGTCTGGGGGGCGAGAGTGATAACCACTACACCACTGTACCGTGTCAACTGCTGCCATCGGAATGTCGTATTACTCAATTTAGAAAAAATTCGGATTTTTAGTCAAAAGTAGGTTTTCTCACCGTCGTCCCCCTTCATATGACTAAAGATAGAATTTCATGACATTTGCAAAATATTTTGGCATTTTTTTCAGACTTGGAAGTTTAAAAAAAGTTTTTTCCATTACTTTTACAAGTATGGAGTGAACCCCATGCAGGCTTAGCCTACACCACCTAACACAGAGGCGCCACTGGGTGGAGTTGAACCCGAGGCATCTGTCTGGGAGGCGAGAGTGCTAACCACTACACCACTGGACCGTATCAATTACTGCCATTAGAATGTCTTATGACTCCAATTTAGAAAAAATTCGGATTTTTAGTCAAAAGTAGGTTTTCTCACCGTCGTCCCCCTTCATATGACTAAAGATAGAATTTCATGACATTTGCAAAATATTTTGGCATTTTTTTCAGACTTGGAAGTTTAAAAAAAGTTTTTTCCATTACTTTTACAAGTATGGAGTGAACCCCATGCAGGCTTAGCCTACACCACCTAACGCAGTGGCGCCACTGGGTGGAGTTGAACCCGAGGCATCTGTCTGGGAGGCGAGAGTGCTAACCACTACACCACTGTACCGTGTCAACTGCTGCCATTAGAATGTCTTATGACTCCAATTTAGAAAAAATTCGGATTTTTATTCAAAAGTAGGTTTTCTCACCGTCGTCCCCCTTCATATGACTAAAGATAGAATTTATTGACTTTTTGTAAAATATTTGGGGATTCTTTTCAGAAGCGGAAGTTTTAAAAAACATTTTTCCATTACTTTTACAAGTATGGAGTGAACCCCATGCAGGCTTAGCCTACACCACCTAACACAATGGCGCCACTGGCTGGAGTTGAACCCGAAGCATCTGTCTGGGAGGCGAGAGTGCTAACCACTACACCACTGTACCGTGTCAACTGCTGCCATTAGAATGTCTTATGACTCCAATTTAGAAAAAATTCGGATTTTCATTCAAAAGTATGTTTTCCTCGCATCGTGCCCCTTCATATGACTAAAGATAGAATTTCATGACATTTGCAAAATATTTTGGCATTTTTTTCAGACTTGTAAGTTTAAAAAAAGTTTTTTCCATTACTTTTACAAGTATGGAGTGAACCCCATGCAGGCTTAGCCTACACCACCTAACGCAGTGGCGCCACTGGGTGGAGTTGAACCCGAGGCATCTGTCTGGGAGGCGAGAGTGCTAACCACTACACCACTGTACCGTGTCAACTGCTGCCATTAGAATGTCTTATGACTCCAATTTAGAAAAAATTCGGATTTTTATTCAAAAGTAGGTTTTCTCACCGTCGTCCCCCTTCATATGACTAAAGATAGAATTTATTGACTTTTTGTAAAATATTTGGGGATTCTTTTCAGAAGCGGAAGTTTTAAAAAACATTTTTCCATTACTTTTACAAGTATGGAGTGAACCCCATGCAGGCTTAGCCTACACCACCTAACACAATGGCGCCACTGGGTGGAGTTGAACCCGAAGCATCTGTCTGGGAGGCGAGAGTGCTAACCACTACACCACTGTACCGTGTCAACTGCTGCCATTAGAATGTCTTATGACTCCAATTTAGAAAAAATTCGGATTTTTATTCAAAAGTATGTTTTCCTTGCATCGTGCCCCTTCATATGACTAAAGATAGAATTTCATGACATTTGCAAAATATTTTGGCATTTTTTTCAGACTTGTAAGTTTAAAAAAAGTTTTTTCCATTACTTTTACAAGTATGGAGTGAACCCCATGCAGGCTTAGCCTACACCACCTAACGCAGTGGCGCCACTGGGTGGAGTTGAACCCGAGGCATCTGTCTGGGAGGCGAGAGTGCTAACCACTACACCACTGTACCGTGTCAACTGCTGCCATTAGAATGTCTTATGACTCCAATTTAGAAAAAATTCGGATTTTTATTCAAAAGTAGGTTTTCTCACCGTCGTCCCCCTTCATATGACTAAAGATAGAATTTATTGACTTTTTGTAAAATATTTGGGGATTCTTTTCAGAAGCGGAAGTTTTAAAAAACATTTTTCCATTACTTTTACAAGTATGGAGTGAACCCCATGCAGGCTTAGCCTACACCACCTAACACAATGGCGCCACTGGGTGGAGTTGAACCCGAAGCATCTGTCTGGGAGGCGAGAGTGCTAACCACTACACCACTGTACCGTGTCAACTGCTGCCATTAGAATGTCTTATGACTCCAATTTAGAAAAAATTCGGATTTTTATTCAAAAGTATGTTTTCCTCGCATCGTGCCCCTTCATATGACTAAAGATAGAATTTCATGACATTTGCAAAATATTTTGGCATTTTTTTCAGACTTGTAAGTTTAAAAAAAGTTTTTTCCATTACTTTTACAAGTATGGAGTGAACCCCATGCAGGCTTAGCCTACACCACCTAACACAGTGGCGCCACTGGGTGGAGTTGAACCCGAGGCATCTGTCTGGGAGGCGAGAGTGCTAACCACTACACCACTGTACCGTGTCAACTGCTGCCGTTAGAATGTCTTATGACTCCAATTTAGAAAAAATTCGGATTTTTATTCAAAAGTAGGTTTTCTCACCGCCGTCCCCCTTCATATGACTAAAGATAGAATTTCATGACATTTGCAAAATATTTTGGCATTTTTTTCAGACTTGGAAGTTTAAAAAAAGTTTTTTCCATTACTTTTACAAGTATGGAGTGAACCCCATGCAGGCTAAGCCTACACCACCTAACACAGAGGCGCCACTGGGTGGAGTTGAACCCGAGGCATCTGTCTGGGAGGTGAGAGTGCTAACCACTACACCACTGTACCGTGTCAACTGCTGTCGTTAGAATGTCTTATGACTCCAATTTAGAAAAAATTCGGATTTTTATTCAAAAGTAGGTTTTCTCACCGTCGTCCCCCTTCATATGACTAAAGATAGAATTTCATGACATTTGCAAAATATTTTGGCATTTTTTTCAGACTTGGAAGTTTAAAAAAAGTTTTTTCCATTACTTTTACAAGTATGGAGTGAACCCCATGCAGGCTTAGCCTACACCACCTAACACAGTGGCGCCACTGGGTGGAGTTGAACCCGAGGCATCTGTCTGGGAGGCGAGAGTGCTAACCACTACACCACTGTACCGTGTCAACTGCTGCCGTTAGAATGTCTTATGACTCCAATTTAGAAAAAATTCGGATTTTTATTCAAAAGTAGGTTTTCTCACCGCCGTCCCCCTTCATATGACTAAAGATAGAATTTCATGACATTTGCAAAATATTTTGGCATTTTTTTCAGACTTGGAAGTTTAAAAAAAGTTTTTTCCATTACTTTTACAAGTATGGAGTGAACCCCATGCAGGCTTAGCCTACACCACCTAACACAGTGGCGCCACTGGGTGGAGTTGAACCCGAGGCATCTGTCTGGGAGGCGAGAGTGCTAACCACTACACCACTGTACCGTGTCAACTGCTGCCGTTAGAATGTCTTATGACTCCAATTTAGAAAAAATTCGGATTTTTATTCAAAAGTAGGTTTTCTCACCGCCGTCCCCCTTCATATGACTAAAGATAGAATTTCATGACATTTGCAAAATATTTTGGCATTTTTTTCAGACTTGGAAGTTTAAAAAAAGTTTTTTCCATTACTTTTACAAGTATGGAGTGAACCCCATGCAGGCTAAGCCTACACCACCTAACACAGAGGCGCCACTGGGTGGAGTTGAACCCGAGGCATCTGTCTGGGAGGTAAGAGTGCTAACCACTACACCACTGTACCGTGTCAACTGCTGTCGTTAGAATGTCTTATGACTCCAATTTAGAAAAAATTCGGATTTTTATTCAAAAGTAGGTTTTCTCACCGTCGTCCCCCTTCATATGACTAAAGATAGAATTTCATGACATTTGCAAAATATTTTGGCATTTTTTTCAGACTTGGAAGTTTAAAAAAAGTTTTTTCCATTACTTTTACAAGTATGGAGTGAACCCCATGCAGGCTAAGCCTACACCACCTAACACAGAGGCGCCACTGGGTGGAGTTGAACCCGAGGCATCTGTCTGGGAGGTGAGAGTGCTAACCACTACACCACTGTACCGTGTCAACTGCTGTCGTTAGAATGTCTTATGACTCCAATTTAGAAAAAATTCGGATTTTTATTCAAAAGTAGGTTTTCTCACCGTCGTCCCCCTTCATATGACTAAAGATAGAATTTCATGACATTTGCAAAATATTTTGGCATTTTTTTCAGACTTGGAAGTTTAAAAAAAGTTTTTTCCATTACTTTTACAAGTATGGAGTGAACCCCATGCAGGCTTAGCCTACACCACCTAACACAGTGGCGCCACTGGGTGGAGTTGAACCCGAGGCATCTGTCTGGGAGGCGAGAGTGCTAACCACTACACCACTGTACCGTGTCAACTGCTGCCGTTAGAATGTCTTATGACTCCAATTTAGAAAAAATTCGGATTTTTATTCAAAAGTAGGTTTTCTCACCGCCGTCCCCCTTCATATGACTAAAGATAGAATTTCATGACATTTGCAAAATATTTTGGCATTTTTTTCAGACTTGGAAGTTTAAAAAAAGTTTTTTCCATTACTTTTACAAGTATGGAGTGAACCCCATGCAGGCTTAGCCTACACCACCTAACACAGTGGCGCCACTGGGTGGAGTTGAACCCGAGGCATCTGTCTGGGAGGCGAGAGTGCTAACCACTACACCACTGTACCGTGTCAACTGCTGCCGTTAGAATGTCTTATGACTCCAATTTAGAAAAAATTCGGATTTTTATTCAAAAGTAGGTTTTCTCACCGTCGTCCCCCTTCATATGACTAAAGATAGAATTTATTGACTTTTTGTAAAATATTTGGGGATTCTTTTCAGAAGCGGAAGTTTTAAAAAACATTTTTCCATTACTTTTACAAGTATGGAGTGAACCCCATGCAGGCTTAGCCTACACCACCTAACACAATGGCGCCACTGGGTGGAGTTGAACCCGAAGCATCTGTCTGGGAGGCGAGAGTGCTAACCACTACACCACTGTACCGTGTCAACTGCTGCCATTAGAATGTCTTATGACTCCAATTTAGAAAAAATTCGGATTTTTATTCAAAAGTATGTTTTCCTCGCATCGTGCCCCTTCATATGACTAAAGATAGAATTTCATGACATTTGCAAAATATTTTGGCATTTTTTTCAGACTTGTAAGTTTAAAAAAAGTTTTTTCCATTACTTTTACAAGTATGGAGTGAACCCCATGCAGGCTTAGCCTACACCACCTAACACAGTGGCGCCACTGGGTGGAGTTGAACCCGAGGCATCTGTCTGGGAGGCGAGAGTGCTAACCACTACACCACTGTAACGTGTCAACTGCTGCCGTTAGAATGTCTTATGACTCCAATTTAGAAAAAATTCGGATTTTTATTCAAAAGTAGGTTTTCTCACCGCCGTCCCCCTTCATATGACTAAAGATAGAATTTCATGACATTTGCAAAATATTTTGGCATTTTTTTCAGACTTGGAAGTTTAAAAAAAGTTTTTTCCATTACTTTTACAAGTATGGAGTGAACCCCATGCAGGCTTAGCCTACACCACCTAACATAGTGGTGCCACTGGGTGGAGTTGAAACCGAGGCATCTGTCTAGGAGGCGAGAGTGCTGACCACTACACCACTGTACCGTGTCAACTGCTGCCGTTAGAATGTCTTATGACTCCAATTTAGAAAAATTCAGATTTTTATTCAAAAGTAGGTTTTCTCACCGTCGTCCCCCTTCGTATGACTAAAGATAGAATTTCATGACATTTGCAAAATATTTTGGCATTTTTTTCAGACTTGGAAGTTTAAAAAAAGTTTTTTCCATTACTTTTACAAGTATGGAGTGAACCCCATGCAGGCTTAGCCTACACCACCTAACACAGAGGCGCCACTGGGTGGAGTTGAACCCGAGGCATCTGTCTGGGAGGCGAGAGTGCTAACCACTACAACACTGGACCGTATCAATTGCTGCCAT
Organism: Gasterosteus aculeatus; assembly: GCF_964276395.1. Lineage (NCBI taxonomy): Eukaryota > Metazoa > Chordata > Actinopteri > Perciformes > Gasterosteidae > Gasterosteus > Gasterosteus aculeatus. The sequence goes on along the minus strand of NC_135693.1, from coordinate 287,773 downwards.
TAGAATGTCTTATGACTCCAATTTAGAAAAAATTCGGATTTTTAGTCAAAAGTACGTTTTCTCAGCATTGTGCCCCTTCATATGACTAAAGATAGAATTTCATGACTTTTTTCAAAATATTTGGGGATTCTTTTCAGACTCTGAAGCTTAAAAAAACTTTTTTCCATTACTTTTAGAAGTATGTACTGAACCCCATGCAGGCTTAGCCTACACCACCTAACGCAGTGGCGCCACTGGGTGGAGTTGAACCCGAGGCATCTGTCTGGGAGGCGAGAGTGCTAACCACTACACCACTGTACCGTGTCAACTGCTGCCATTAGAATGTCTTATGACTCCAATTTAGAAAAAATTCGAAATTTTTTATTTAAAAGTAGGTTTTCTCACCGTCGTCCCCCTTCATATGACTAAAGATAGAATTTATTGACTTTTTGTAAAATATTTGGGGATTCTTTTCAGACGCGGAAGTTTTAAAATACATTTTTCCATTACTTTTACAAGTATGGAGTGAACCCCATGCAGGCTTAGCCTACACCACCTAACACAATGGCGCCACTGGGTGGAGTTGAACCCGAGGCATCTGTCTGGGAGGCGAGAGTGCTAACCACTACACCACTGTACCGTGTCAACTGCTGCCATTAGAATGTCTTATGACTCCAATTTAGAAAAAATTCAGATTAATATTCAAACGTACGTTTTCTCACCATCGTCCCCCTTCATATGACTAAAGATACAATTTAATGACTTTTTGTAAAATATTTGGGTATTCTTTTCAGACGCGGAAGTTTTAAAAAACATTTTTCCATTACTTTTACAAGTATGGGGTGAACCCCATGCAGGCTAAGCCTACACCACCTAACACAGAGGCGCCACTGGGTGGAGTTGAACCCGAGGCATCTGTCTGGGAGGCGAGAGTGCTAACCACTACACCACTGTACCGTGTCAACTGCTGCCGTTAGAATGTGTTATGACTCCAATTTAGAAAAAATTCGGATTTTTATTCAAAAGTAGGTTTTCTCACCGTCGTCCCCCTTCATATGACTAAAGATAGAATTTCATGACATTTGCAAAATATTTTGGCATTTTTTTCAGACTTGAAAGTTTAAAAAAAGTTTTTTCCATTACTTTTACAAGTATGGAGTGAACCCCATGCAGGCTAAGCCTACACCACCTAACACAGAGGCGCCACTGGGTGGAGTTGAACCCGAGGCATCTGTCTGGGAGGTGAGAGTGCTAACCACTACACCACTGTACAGTGTCAACTGCTGCCATCGGAATGTCGTATGACTCCAATTTAGAAAAAATTCGGATTTTTATTCAAAAGTAGGTTTTCTCACCGTCGTCCCCCTTCATATGACTAAAGATAGAATTTCATGACATTTGCAAAATATTTTGGCATTTTTTTCAGACTTGGAAGTTTAAAAAAAGTTTTTTCCGTTACTTTTACAAGTATGGAGTGAACCCCATGCAGGCTAAGCCTACACCACCTAACACAGAGACGCCACTGGGTGGAGTTGAACCCGAGGCATCTGTCTGGGAGGTGAGAGTGCTAACCACTACACCACTGTACCGTGTCAACTGCTGCCATTAGAATGTCTTATGAGTCCAATTTAGAAAATATCCGGATTTTTATTTAAAAGTATGTTTTCTCACCGTCGTCCCCCTTCATATGACTAAAGATAGAATTTCATGACATTTGCAAAATATTTTGGCATTTTTTTCAGACATGAAAGTATAAAAAAACTTTTTTCCAATACTTTTAGAAGTATGTACTGAACCCCATGCAGGCTTAGCCTACACCACCTAACGCAGTGGCGCCACTGGGTGGAGTTGAACCCGAGGCATCTGTCTGGGAGGCAAGAGTGCTAACCACTACACCACTGTACCGTGTCAACTGCTGCCATTAGAATGTCTTATGACTCCAATTTAGAAAAACTTCGGATTTTTATTCAAAAGTAGGTTTTCTCACCGTCGTCCCCCTTCATATGACTAAAGATAGAATTTCATGACATTTGCAAAATATTTTGGCATTTTTTTCAGACTTGGAAGTTTAAAAAAAGTTTTTTCCATTACTTTTACAAGTATGGAGTGAACCCCATGCAGGCTTAGCCTACACCACCTAACATAGTGGTGCCACTGGGTGGAGTTGAAACCGAGGCATCTGTCTGGGGGGCGAGAGTGATAACCACTACACCACTGTACCGTGTCAACTGCTGCCATTAGAATGTCTTATGACTCCAATTTAGAAAAAATTCAGATTAATATTCAAACGTACGTTTTCTCACCGTCGTCCCCCTTCATATGACTAAAGATAGAATTTAATGAATTTTTCCAAAATATTTGGGGATTCTTTTCAGACGCCGAAGTTTAAAAAAAGTTTTTTCCATTACTTTTACAAGTATGGAGTGAACCCCATGCAGGCTTAGCCTACACCACCTAACAAAGTGGCGCCACTGGGTGGAGTTGAACCCGAGGCATCTGTCTGGGAGGCGAGAGTGCTAACCACTACACCACTGTACCGTATCAATTGCTGCCATTAGAATGTCTTATGACTCCAATTTAGAAAAAATTCGGATTTTTAGTCAAAAGTACGTTTTCTCAGCATTGTGCCCCTTCATATGACTAAAGATAGAATTTCATGACTTTTTTCAAAATATTTGGGGATTCTTTTCAGACTCTGAAGCTTAAAAAAACTTTTTTCCATTACTTTTAGAAGTATGTACTGAACCCCATGCAGGCTTAGCCTACACCACCTAACGCAGTGGTGCCACTGGGTGGAGTTGAACCCGAGGCATCTGTCTGGGAGGCGAGAGTGCTAACCACTACACCACTGTACCGTGTCAACTGCTGCCGTTAGAATGTCTTATGACTCCAATTTAGAAAAATTCAGATTTTTATTCAAAAGTAGGTTTTCTCACCGTCGTCCCCCTTCGTATGACTAAAGATAGAATTTCATGACATTTGCAAAATATTTTGGCATTTTTTTCAGACTTGGAAGTTTAAAAAAAGTTTTTTCCATTACTTTTACAAGTATGGAGTGAACCCCATGCAGGCTTAGCCTACACCACCTAACACAGAGGCGCCACTGGGTGGAGTTGAACCCGAGGCATCTGTCTGGGAGGCGAGAGTGCTAACCACTACAACACTGGACCGTATCAATTGCTGCCATTAGAATGTCTTATGACTCCAATTTAGAAAAAATTCGGATTTTTAGTCAAAAGTACGTTTTCTCAGCATTGTGCCCCTTCATATGACTAAAGATAGAATTTCATGACTTTTTTCAAAATATTTGGGGATTCTTTTCAGACTCTGAAGCTTAAAAAAACTTTTTTCCATTACTTTTAGAAGTATGTACTGAACCCCATGCAGGCTTAGCCTACACCACCTAACGCAGTGGCGCCACTGGGTGGAGTTGAACCCGAGGCATCTGTCTGGGAGGCGAGAGTGCTAACCACTACACCACTGTACCGTGTCAACTGCTGCCATTAGAATGTCTTATGACTCCAATTTAGAAAAAATTCGAAATTTTTTATTCAAAAGTAGGTTTTCTCACCGTCGTCCCCCTTCATATGACTAAAGATAGAATTTATTGACTTTTTGTAAAATATTTGGGGATTCTTTTCAGACGCGGAAGTTTTAAAATACATTTTTCCATTACTTTTACAAGTATGGAGTGAACCCCATGCAGGCTTAGCCTACACCACCTAACACAATGGCGCCACTGGGTGGAGTTGAACCCGAGGCATCTGTCTGGGAGGCGAGAGTGCTAACCACTACACCACTGTACCGTGTCAACTGCTGCCATTAGAATGTCTTATGACTCCAATTTAGAAAAAATTCAGATTAATATTCAAACGTACGTTTTCTCACCATCGTCCCCCTTCATATGACTAAAGATACAATTTAATGACTTTTTGTAAAATATTTGGGTATTCTTTTCAGACGCGGAAGTTTTAAAAAACATTTTTCCATTACTTTTACAAGTATGGGGTGAACCCCATGCAGGCTAAGCCTACACCACCTAACACAGAGGCGCCACTGGGTGGAGTTGAACCCGAGGCATCTGTCTGGGAGGCGAGAGTGCTAACCACTACACCACTGTACCGTGTCAACTGCTGCCGTTAGAATGTGTTATGACTCCAATTTAGAAAAAATTCGGATTTTTATTCAAAAGTAGGTTTTCTCACCGTCGTCCCCCTTCATATGACTAAAGATAGAATTTCATGACATTTGCAAAATATTTTGGCATTTTTTTCAGACTTGAAAGTTTAAAAAAAGTTTTTTCCATTACTTTTACAAGTATGGAGTGAACCCCATGCAGGCTAAGCCTACACCACCTAACACAGAGGCGCCACTGGGTGGAGTTGAACCCGAGGCATCTGTCTGGGAGGTGAGAGTGCTAACCACTACACCACTGTACAGTGTCAACTGCTGCCATCGGAATGTCGTATGACTCCAATTTAGAAAAAATTCGGATTTTTATTCAAAAGTAGGTTTTCTCACCGTCGTCCCCCTTCATATGACTAAAGATAGAATTTCATGACATTTGCAAAATATTTTGGCATTTTTTTCAGACTTGGAAGTTTAAAAAAAGTTTTTTCCGTTACTTTTACAAGTATGGAGTGAACCCCATGCAGGCTAAGCCTACACCACCTAACACAGAGACGCCACTGGGTGGAGTTGAACCCGAGGCATCTGTCTGGGAGGTGAGAGTGCTAACCACTACACCACTGTACCGTGTCAACTGCTGCCATTAGAATGTCTTATGAGTCCAATTTAGAAAATATCCGGATTTTTATTTAAAAGTACGTTTTCTCACCGTCGTCCCCCTTCATATGACTAAAGATAGAATTTCATGACATTTGCAAAATATTTTGGCATTTTTTTCAGACATGAAAGTATAAAAAAACTTTTTTCCAATACTTTTAGAAGTATGTACTGAACCCCATGCAGGCTTAGCCTACACCACCTAACGCAGTGGCGCCACTGGGTGGAGTTGAACCCGAGGCATCTGTCTGGGAGGCAAGAGTGCTAACCACTACACCACTGTACCGTGTCAACTGCTGCCATTAGAATGTCTTATGACTCCAATTTAGAAAAACTTCGGATTTTTATTCAAAAGTAGGTTTTCTCACCGTCGTCCCCCTTCATATGACTAAAGATAGAATTTCATGACATTTGCAAAATATTTTGGCATTTTTTTCAGACTTGGAAGTTTAAAAAAAGTTTTTTCCATTACTTTTACAAGTATGGAGTGAACCCCATGCAGGCTTAGCCTACACCACCTAACATAGTGGTGCCACTGGGTGGAGTTGAAACCGAGGCATCTGTCTGGGGGGCGAGAGTGATAACCACTACACCACTGTACCGTGTCAACTGCTGCCATTAGAATGTCTTATGACTCCAATTTAGAAAAAATTCAGATTAATATTCAAACGTACGTTTTCTCACCGTCGTCCCCCTTCATATGACTAAAGATAGAATTTAATGAATTTTTCCAAAATATTTGGGGATTCTTTTCAGACGCCGAAGTTTAAAAAAAGTTTTTTCCATTACTTTTACAAGTATGGAGTGAACCCCATGCAGGCTTAGCCTACACCACCTAACAAAGTGGCGCCACTGGGTGGAGTTGAACCCGAGGCATCTGTCTGGGAGGCGAGAGTGCTAACCACTACACCACTGTACCGTATCAATTGCTGCCATTAGAATGTCTTATGACTCCAATTTAGAAAAAATTCGGATTTTTAGTCAAAAGTACGTTTTCTCAGCATTGTGCCCCTTCATATGACTAAAGATAGAATTTCATGACTTTTTTCAAAATATTTGGGGATTCTTTTCAGACTCTGAAGCTTAAAAAAACTTTTTTCCATTACTTTTAGAAGTATGTACTGAACCCCATGCAGGCTTAGCCTACACCACCTAACGCAGTGGTGCCACTGGGTGGAGTTGAACCCGAGGCATCTGTCTGGGAGGCGAGAGTGCTAACCACTACACCACTGTACCGTGTCAACTGCTGCCATTAGAATGTCTTATGACTCCAATTTAGAAAAAATTCGAAATTTTTTATTCAAAAGTAGGTTTTCTCACCGTCGTCCCCCTTCATATGACTAAAGATAGAATTTATTGACTTTTTGTAAAATATTTGGGGATTCTTTTCAGACGCGGAAGTTTTAAAATACATTTTTCCATTACTTTTACAAGTATGGAGTGAACCCCATGCAGGCTTAGCCTACACCACCTAACACAATGGCGCCACTGGGTGGAGTTGAACCCGAGGCATCTGTCTGGGAGGCGAGAGTGCTAACCACTACACCACTGTACCGTGTCAACTGCTGCCATTAGAATGTCTTATGACTCCAATTTAGAAAAAATTCAGATTAATATTCAAACGTACGTTTTCTCACCATCGTCCCCCTTCATATGACTAAAGATACAATTTAATGACTTTTTGTAAAATATTTGGGTATTCTTTTCAGACGCGGAAGTTTTAAAAAACATTTTTCCATTACTTTTACAAGTATGGGGTGAACCCCATGCAGGCTAAGCCTACACCACCTAACACAGAGGCGCCACTGGGTGGAGTTGAACCCGAGGCATCTGTCTGGGAGGCGAGAGTGCTAACCACTACACCACTGTACCGTGTCAACTGCTGCCGTTAGAATGTGTTATGACTCCAATTTAGAAAAAATTCGGATTTTTATTCAAAAGTAGGTTTTCTCACCGTCGTCCCCCTTCATATGACTAAAGATAGAATTTCATGACATTTGCAAAATATTTTGGCATTTTTTTCAGACTTGAAAGTTTAAAAAAAGTTTTTTCCATTACTTTTACAAGTATGGAGTGAACCCCATGCAGGCTAAGCCTACACCACCTAACACAGAGGCGCCACTGGGTGGAGTTGAACCCGAGGCATCTGTCTGGGAGGTGAGAGTGCTAACCACTACACCACTGTACAGTGTCAACTGCTGCCATCGGAATGTCGTATGACTCCAATTTAGAAAAAATTCGGATTTTTATTCAAAAGTAGGTTTTCTCACCGTCGTCCCCCTTCATATGACTAAAGATAGAATTTCATGACATTTGCAAAATATTTTGGCATTTTTTTCAGACTTGGAAGTTTAAAAAAAGTTTTTTCCGTTACTTTTACAAGTATGGAGTGAACCCCATGCAGGCTAAGCCTACACCACCTAACACAGAGACGCCACTGGGTGGAGTTGAACCCGAGGCATCTGTCTGGGAGGTGAGAGTGCTAACCACTACACCACTGTACCGTGTCAACTGCTGCCATTAGAATGTCTTATGAGTCCAATTTAGAAAATATCCGGATTTTTATTTAAAAGTACGTTTTCTCACCGTCGTCCCCCTTCATATGACTAAAGATAGAATTTCATGACATTTGCAAAATATTTTGGCATTTTTTTCAGACTTGAAAGTTTAAAAAAAGTTTTTTCCATTTCTTTTTACAAGTATGGAGTGAATCCCATGCAGGCTTAGCCTACACCACCTAACACAGTGGGGCCACTGGGTGGAGTTGAACCCGAGGCATCTGTCTGGGAGGCAAGAGTGCTAACCACTACACCACTGTACCGTGTCAACTGCTGTCGTTAGAATGTCATATGACTCCAATTTAGAAAAAATTCAGATTTTTATTCAAAAGTACGTTTTCTCAGCATCGTTCCCCTTCATATGACTAAAGATAGAATTTCATGACTTTTTTCAAAATATTTGGGGATTCCTTTTAGACTCTGAAGCTTAAAAAAACTTTTTTCCATTACTTTTAGAAGTATGTACTGAACCCCATGCAGGCTTAGCCTACACCACCTAACGCAGTGGCGCCACTGGGTGGAGTTGAACCCGAGGCATCTGTCTGGGAAGTGAGAGTGCTAACCACTACACCACTGTACCGTGTCAACTGCTGCCATTAGAATGTCTTATGACTCCAATTTAGAAAATATCCGGATTTTTATTTAAAAGTACGTTTTCTCACCGTCGTCCCCCTTCATATGACTAAAGATAGAATTTCATGACATTTGCAAAATATTTTGGCATTTTTTTCAGACATGAAAGTATAAAAAAACTTTTTTCCATTACTTTTTTTAAGTATGGAGTGAAGCCCATGCAGGCTTAGCCTACACCACCTAACACAGTGGGGCCACTGAGTGGAGTTGAACCCGAGGCATCTGTCTGGGAGGCGAGAATGCTAACCACTACACCACTGTACCGTGTCAACTTCTGCCGTTAGAATGTCTCATGACTCCAATTTAGAAAAAATTCGGATTTTTATTCAAAAGTAGGTTTTCTCACTGTCGTCCCCCTTCAAATGACTAAAGATAGAATTTCATGACTTTTTGCAAAATATTTTGGCATTTTTTTCAGACACCGAAGTTTAAAAAAAGTGTTTTTCCATTACTTTTACAAATATGGAGCAAACCCCATGCAGGCTTAGCCTACACCACCTAACACAGTGGCGCCACTGGGTGGAGTTGAACCCGAGGCATCTGTCTGGGAGGTGAGAGTGCTAACCAATACACCACTATACAATGTCAACTGCTGCCATTAGAATGTCTTATGACTCCAATTTAGAAAAATTCAGATTTTTATTCAAAAGTACGTTTTCTCACCGTCGTCCCCCTTCATATGACTAAAGATAGAATTTCATGACATTTGCAAAATATTTTGGCATTTTTTTCAGACTTGAAAGTTTAAAAAAAGTTTTTTCCATTACTTTTACAAGTATGGAGTGAATCCCATGCAGGATTAGCCTACACCACCTAACACAGGGGGGCCACTGGGTGGAGTTGAACCCGAGGCATCTGTCTGGGAGGCGAGAGTGCTAACCACTACACCACTGTACCGTGTCAACTGCTGTCGTTAGAATGTCTTATGACACAAATTTAGAAAAAATTCTGATTTTTATTCAAAAGTACGTTTTCTCAGCATCCTGCCCCTTCATATGACTAAAGATAGAATTTCATGACTTTTTTCAAAATATTTGGGGATTCTTTTCAGACTCTGAAGTTTAAAAAAACTTTTTTCCATTACTTTTTTTAGTATTGAGTGAACCCCATGCAGGCTTAGCCTACACCACCTAACGCGGTGGCGCCACTGGGTGGAGTTGAACCCGAGGCATCTGTCTGGGAGGTGAGAGTGCTAACCACTACACCACTTTATTGTGTCAACTGCTGCCATCGGAATGTCGTATGACTCCAATTTAGAAAAAATTCGGATTTTTATTCAAAAGTAGGTTTTCTCACCGTCGTCCCCCTTCATATGACTAAAGATAGAATTTCATGACATTTGCAAAATATTTTGGCATTTTTTTCAGACTTGGAAGTTTAAAAAAAGTTTTTTCCATTACTTTTACAAGTATGGAGTGAACCCCATGCAGGCTTAGCCTACACCACCTAACATAGTGGTGCCACTGGGTGGAGTTGAAACCGAGGCATCTGTCTGGGGGGCGAGAGTGATAACCACTACACCACTGGACCGTATCAATTGCTGCCATTAGAATGTCTTATGACACCAATTTAGAAAAAATTCGGATTTTTAGTCAAAAGTACGTTTTCTCAGCATTGTGCCCCTTCATATGACTAAAGATAGAATTTCGTGACTTTTTTCAAAATATTTGGGGATTCTTTTCAGACTCTGAAGCTTAAAAAAACTTTTTTCCATTACTTTTAGAAGTATGTACTGAACCCCATGCAGGCTTAGCCTACACCACCTAACGCAGTGGCGCCACTGGGTGGAGTTAAACCCGAGGCATCTGTCTGGGAGGCGAGAGTGCTAACCACTACACCACCGTACCGTGTCAACTGCTGCCATTAGAATGTCTTATGACTCCAATTTAGAAAAAATTCGGATTTTTATTCAAAAGTAGGTTTTCTCACCGTCGTCCCCCTTCATATGACTAAAGATAGAATTTCATGACATTTGCAAAATATTTTGGCATTTTTTTCAGACTTGGAAGTTTAAAAAAAGTTTTTTCCATTACTTTTACAAGTATGGAGTGAACCCCATGCAGGCTAAGCCTACACCACCTAACACAGAGGCGCCACTGGGTGGAGTTGAACCCGAGGCATCTGTCTGGGAGGTGAGAGTGCTAACCACTACACCACTGTACCGTGTCAACTGCTGCCGTTAGAATGTGTTATGACTCCAATTTAGAAGAAATTCGGATTTTTATTCAAAAGTAGGTTTTCTCACCGTCGTCCCCCTTCATATGACTAAAGATAGAATTTCATGACATTTGCAAAATATTTTGGCATTTTTTTCAGACTTGGAAGTTTAAAAAAAGTTTTTTCCATTACTTTTACAAGTATGGAGTGAACCCCATGCAGGCTTAGCCTAAACCACCTAACACAGTGGTGCCACTGGGTGGAGTTGAACCCGTAGCATCTGTCCGGGAGGCGAGAGTGCTAACCACTACACCACTGTACCGTGTCAACTGCAGCCATTAGAATGTCTTACGACTCCAATTTAGAAAAAATTCAGATTTTCTATTCAAAAGTAGGTTTTCTCACCGTCGTCCCCCTTCATATGACTAAAGATAGAATTTCATGACATTTGCAAAATATTTTGGCATTTTTCTCAGACTTGGAAGTTTAAAAAAAGTTTTTTACATTACTTTTACAAGTAAGGAGTGAACCCCATGCAGGCTAAGCCTACACAGCCTAACATAGTGGTGCCACTGGGTGGAGTTGAAACCGAGGCATCTGTCTGGGGGGCGAGAGTGATAACCACTACACCACTGTACCGTGTCAACTGCTGCCATCGGAATGTCGTATGACTCAATTTAGAAAAAATTCGGATTTTTAGTCAAAAGTAGGTTTTCTCACCGTCGTCCCCCTTCATATGACTAAAGATAGAATTTCATGACATTTGCAAAATATTTTGGCATTTTTTTCAGACTTGGAAGTTTAAAAAAATGTTTTTTCCATTACTTTTACAAGTATGGAGTGAACCCCATGCAGGCTTAGCCTACACAACCTAACACAGAGGCGCCACTGGGTGGAGTTGAACCCGAGGCATCTGTCTGGGAGGCGAGAGTGCTAACCACTACACCACTGGACCATATTAATTGCTGCCATTAGAATGTCTTATGACTCCAATTTAGAAAAAATTCGGATTTTTAGTCAAAAGTACGTTTTCTCAGCATTGTGCCCCTTCATATGACTAAAGATAGAATTTCGTGACTTTTTTCAAAATATTTGGGGATTCTTTTCAGACTCTGAAGCTTAAAAAAACTTTTTTCCATTACTTTTAGAAGTATGTACTGAACCCCATGCAGGCTTAGCCTACACCACCTAACGCAGTGGCGCCACTGGGTGGAGTTAAACCCGAGGCATCTGTCTGGGAGGTGAGAGTGCTAACCACTACACCACTGTACCGTGTCAACTGCTGCCGTTAGAATGTGTTATGACTCCAATTTAGAAGAAATTCGGATTTTTATTCAAAAGTAGGTTTTCTCACCGTCGTCCCCCTTCATATGACTAAAGATAGAATTTCATGACATTTGCAAAATATTTTGGCATTTTTTTCAGACTTGAAAGTTTAAAAAAAGTTTTTTCCATTACTTTTACAAGTATGGAGTGAACCCCATGCAGGCTAAGCCTACACCACCTAACACAGAGGCGCCACTGGGTGGAGTTGAACCCGAGGCATCTGTCTGGGAGGTGAGAGTGCTAACCACTACACCACTGTACCGTGTCAACTGCTGCCATCGGAATGTCGTATGACTCAATTTAGAAAAAATTCGGATTTTTAGTCAAAAGTAGGTTTTCTCACCGTCGTCCCCCTTCATATGACTAAAGATAGAATTTCATGACATTTGCAAAATATTTTGGCATTTTTTTCAGACTTGGAAGTTTAAAAAAGTTTTTTCCATTACTTTTACAAGTATGGAGTGAACCCCATGCAGGCTTAGCCTAAACCACCTAACACAGTGGTGCCACTGGGTGGAGTTGAACCCGTAGCATCTGTCCGGGAGGCGAGAGTGCTAACCACTACACCACTGTACCGTGTCAACTGCAGCCATTAGAATGTCTTACGACTCCAATTTAGAAAAAATTCAGATTTTCTATTCAAAAGTAGGTTTTCTCACCGTCGTCCCCCTTCATATGACTAAAGATAGAATTTCATGACATTTGCAAAATATTTTGGCATTTTTCTCAGACTTGGAAGTTTAAAAAAACTTTTTTACATTACTTTTACAAGTAAGGAGTGAACCCCATGCAGGCTAAGCCTACACAGCCTAACATAGTGGTGCCACTGGGTGGAGTTGAAACCGAGGCATCTGTCTGGGGGGCGAGAGTGATAACCACTACACCACTGTACCGTGTCAACTGCTGCCATCGGAATGTCGTATGACTCAATTTAGAAAAAATTCGGATTTTTAGTCAAAAGTAGGTTTTCTCACCGTCGTCCCCCTTCATATGACTAAAGATAGAATTTCATGACATTTGCAAAATATTTTGGCATTTTTTTCAGACTTGGAAGTTTAAAAAAATGTTTTTTCCATTACTTTTACAAGTATGGAGTGAACCCCATGCAGGCTTAGCCTACACAACCTAACACAGAGGCGCCACTGGGTGGAGTTGAACCCGAGGCATCTGTCTGGGAGGCGAGAGTGCTAACCACTACACCACTGGACCATATCAATTGCTGCCATTAGAATGTCTTATGACTCCAATTTAGAAAAAATTCGGATTTTTAGTCAAAAGTACGTTTTCTCAGCATTGTGCCCCTTCATATGACTAAAGATAGAATTTTATGACTTTTTTCAAAATATTTGGGGATTCTTTTCAGACTCTGAAGCTTAAAAAAACTTTTTTCCAATACTTTTAGAAGTATGTACTGAACCCCATGCAGGCTTAGCCTACACCACCTAACGCAGTGGCGCCACTGGGTGGAGTTGAACCCGAGGCATCTGTCTGGGAGGCGAGAGTGCTAACCACTACACCACTGTACCGTGTCAACTGCTGCCATTAGAATGTCTTATGACTCCAATTTAGAAAAACTTCGGATTTTTAGTCAAAAGTACGTTTTCTCACCGTCGTCCCCCTTCATATGACTAAAGATAGAATTTAATGAATTTTTCCAAAATATTTGGGGATTCTTTTCAGACGCCGAAGTTTAAAAAAAGTTTTTTCCATTACTTTTACAAGTATGGAGTGAACCCCATGCAGGCTAAGCCTACACCACCTAACACAGAGGCGCCACTGGGTGGAGTTGAACCCGAGGCATCTGTCTGGGAGGTGAGAGTGCTAACCACTACACCACTGTACCGTGTCAACTGCTGCCGTTAGAATGTGTTATGACTCCAATTTAGAAGAAATTCGGATTTTTATTCAAAAGTAGGTTTTCTCACCGTCGTCCCCCTTCATATGACTAAAGATAGAATTTCATGACATTTGCAAAATATTTTGGCATTTTTTTCAGACTTGAAAGTTTAAAAAAAGTTTTTTCCATTACTTTTACAAGTATGGAGTGAAGCCCATGCAGGCTTAGCCTACACCACCTAACACAGAGGCGCCACTGGGTGGAGTTGAACCCGAGGCATCTGTCTGGGAGGTGAGAGTGCTAACCACTACACCACTGTACCGTGTCAACTGCTGCCATCGGAATGTCGTATGACTCCAATTTAGAAAAAATTCGGATTTTTATTCAAAAGTAGGTTTTCTCACCGTCGTCCCCCTTCATATGACTAAAGATAGAATTTCATGACATTTGCAAAATATTTTGGCATTTTTCTCAGACTTGGAAGTTTAAAAAAAGTTTTTTCCATTACTTTTACAAGTATGGAGTGAACCCCATGCAGGCTTAGCCTAAACCACCTAACACAGTGGTGCCACTGGGTGGAGTTGAACCCGTAGCATCTGTCCGGGAGGCGAGAGTGCTAACCACTACACCACTGTGCCGTGTCAACTGCAGCCATTAGAATGTCTTACGACTCCAATTTAGAAAAAATTCAGATTTTCTATTCAAAAGTAGGTTTGCTCACCGTCGTCCCCCTTCATATGACTAAAGATAGAATTTCATGACATTTGCAAAATATTTTGGCATTTTTCTCAGACTTGGATGTTTAAAAAAAGTTTTTTCCATTACTTTTACAAGTAAGGAGTGAACCCCATGCAGGCTAAGCCTACACAGCCTAACAAAGTGGTGCCACTGGGTGGAGTTGAAACCGAGGCATCTGTCTGGGGGGCGAGAGTGATAACCACTACACCACTGTACCGTGTCAACTGCTGCCATCGGAATGTCGTATGACTAAATTTAGAAAAAATTCGGATTTTTAGTCAAAAGTAGGTTTTCTCACCGTCGTCCCCCTTCATATGACTAAAGATAGAATTTCATGACATTTGCAAAATATTTTGGCATTTTTTTCAGACTTGGAAGTTTAAAAAAAGTTTTTTCCATTACTTTTACAAGTATGGAGTGAACCCCATGCAGGCTTAGCCTACACAACCTAACACAGAGGCGCCACTGGGTGGAGTTGAACCCGAGGCCTCTGTCTGGGAGGCGAGAGTGCTAACCACTACACCACTGGACCATATCAATTGCTGCCATTAGAATGTCTTATGACTCCAATTTAGAAAAAATTCGGATTTTTAGTCAAAAGTACGTTTTCTCAGCATTGTGCCCCTTCATATGACTAAAGATAGAATTTCATGACTTTTTGCAAAATATTTTGGCATTCTTTTCAGACTTGGAAGTTTAAAAAAAGTTTTTTCCATTACTTTTACAAGTATGGAGTGAACCCCATGCAGGCTTAGCCTACACCACTTAACATAGTGGTGCCACTGGGTGGAGTTGAACCCGAAGCATCTGTGTGGGAGGCGAGAGTGCTAACCACTACACCACTGTACCGTGTCAACTGCTGCCGTTAGAATGTCTTATGACTCCAATTTAGAAAAAATTCGGATTTTTATTCAAAAGTATGTTTTCCTCGCATCGTGCCCCTTCATATGACTAAAGATAGAATTTCATGACATTTGCAAAATATTTTGGCATTTTTTTCAGACTTGTAAAAGTAATGGAAAAAACTTTTTTTAAAGTTCCAAGTATGGAGTGAACCCCATGCAGGCTAAGCCTACACCACCTAACACAGAGGCGCCACTGGGTGGAGTTGAACCCGAGGCATCTGTCTGGGAGGTGAGAGTGCTAACCACTACACCACTGTACCGTGTCAACTGCTGCCGTTAGAATGTGTTATGACTCCAATTTAGAAGAAATTCGGATTTTTATTCAAAAGTAGGTTTTCTCACCGTCGTCCCCCTTCATATGACTAAAGATAGAATTTCATGACATTTGCAAAATATTTTGGCATTTTTTTCAGACTTGAAAGTTTAAAAAAAGTTTTTTCCATTACTTTTACAAGTATGGAGTGAAGCCCATGCAGGCTTAGCCTACACCACCTAACACAGAGGCGCCACTGGGTGGAGTTGAACCCGAGGCATCTGTCTGGGAGGTGAGAGTGCTAACCACTACACCACTGTACCGTGTCAACTGCTGCCATCGGAATGTCGTATGACTCCAATTTAGAAAAAATTCGGATTTTTATTCAAAAGTAGGTTTTCTCACCGTCGTCCCCCTTCATATGACTAAAGATAGAATTTCATGACATTTGCAAAATAATTTTGGCAATTTTTCTCAGACTTGGAAGTTTAAAAAAAGTTTTTTCCATTACTTTTACAAGTATGAAGTGAACCCCATGCAGGCTTAGCCTAAACCACCTAACACAGTGGTGCCACTGGGTGGAGTTGAACCCGTAGCATCTGTCCGGGAGGCGAGAGTGCTAACCACTACACCACTGTACCGTGTCAACTGCAGCCATTAGAATGTCTTACGACTCCAATTTAGAAAAAATTCAGATTTTCTATTCAAAAGTAGGTTTTCTCACCGTCGTCCCCCTTCATATGACTAAAGATAGAATTTCATGACATTTGCAAAATATTTTGGCATTTTTCTCAGACTTGGATGTTTAAAAAAAGTTTTTTCCATTACTTTTACAAGTAAGGAGTGAACCCCATGCAGGCTAAGCCTACACAGCCTAACATAGTGGTGCCACTGGGTGGAGTTGAAACCGAGGCATCTGTCTGGGGGGCTAGAGTGATAACCACTACACCACTGTACCGTGTCAACTGCTGCCATCGGAATGTCGTATGACTAAATTTAGAAAAAATTCGGATTTTTAGTCAAAAGTAGGTTTTCTCACCGTCGTCCCCCTTCATATGACTAAAGATAGAATTTCATGACATTTGCAAAATATTTTGGCATTTTTTTCAGACTTGGAAGTTTAAAAAAAGTTTTTTCCATTACTTTTACAAGTATGGAGTGAACCCCATGCAGGCTTAGCCTACACAACCTAACACAGAGGCGCCACTGGGTGGAGTTGAACCCGAGGCATCTGTCTGGGAGGCGAGAGTGCTAACCACTACACCACTGGACCATATCAATTGCTGCCATTAGAATGTCTTATGACTCCAATTTAGAAAAAATTCGGATTTTTAGTCAAAAGTACGTTTTCTCAGCATTGTGCCCCTTCATATGACTAAAGATAGAATTTTATGACTTTTTTCAAAATATTTGGGGATTCTTTTCAGACTCTGAAGCTTAAAAACACTTTTTTCCAATACTTTTAGAAGTATGTAGTGAACCCCATGCAGGCTTAGCCTACACCACCTAACACAGTGGCGCCACTGGGTGGAGTTGAACCCGAGGCATCTGTCTGGGAGGCGAGAATGCTAACCACTACACCACTGTACCGTGTCAACTTCTGCCGTTAGAATGTCTCATGACTCCAATTTAGAAAAAATTCGGATTTTTATTCAAAAGTAGGTTTTCTCACTGTCGTCCCCCTTCAAATGACTAAAGATAGAATTTCATGACTTTTTGCAAAATATTTTGGCATTTTTTTCAGACACCGAAGTTTAAAAAAAGTGTTTTTCCATTACTTTTACAAATATGGAGCAAACCCCATGCAGGCTTAGCCTACACCACCTAACACAGTGGCGCCACTGGGTGGAGTTGAACCCGAGGCATCTGTCTGGGAGGTGAGAGTGCTAACCACTACACCACTATACAATGTCAACTGCTGCCATTAGAATGTATTATGACTCCAATTTAGAAAAATTCAGATTTTTATTCAAAAGTACGTTTTCTCAGCATCGTGCCCCTTCATATGACTAAAGATAGGATTTCATGACTTTTTTCAAAATATTTGGGGATTCTTTTCAGACTCTGAAGTTTAAAAAAACTTTTTTCCATTACTTTTTTAAGTATTGAGTGAACCCCATGCAGGCTTAGCCTACACCACCTAACACAGTGGCGCCACTGGGTGGAGTTGAACCCGAGGCATCTGTCTGGGAGGTGAGAGTGCTAACCACTACACCACTGTACCGTGTCAACTGCTGCCATTAGAATGTCTTATGACTCCAATTTAGAAAATATCCGGATTTTTATTTAAAAGTACATTTTCTCACCGTCGTCCCCCTTCATATGACTAAAGATAGAATTTCATGACATTTGCAAAATATTTTGGCATTTTTTTCAGACTTGAAAGTTTAAAAAAAGTTTTTTCCATTACAAGTATGGAGTGAATCCCATGCAGGATTAGCCTACACCACCTAACACAGGGGGGCCACTGGGTGGAGTTGAACCCGAGGCATCTGTCTGGGAGGCGAGAGTGCTAACCACTACACCACTGTACCGTGTCAACTGCAGCCATTAGAATGTCTTACGACTCCAATTTAGAAAAAATTCAGATTTTCTATTCAAAAGTAGGTTTTCTCACCGTCGTCCCCCTTCATATGACTAAAGATAGAATTTCATGACATTTGCAAAATATTTTGGCATTTTTCTCAGACTTGGAAGTTTAAAAAAAGTTTTTTACATTACTTTTACAAGTAAGGAGTGAACCCCATGCAGGCTAAGCCTACACAGCCTAACATAGTGGTGCCACTGGGTGGAGTTGAAACCGAGGCATCTGTCTGGGGGGCGAGAGTGATAACCACTACACCACTGTACCGTGTCAACTGCTGCCATCGGAATGTCGTATGACTCAATTTAGAAAAAATTCGGATTTTTAGTCAAAAGTAGGTTTTCTCACCGTCGTCCCCCTTCATATGACTAAAGATAGAATTTAATGAATTTTTCCAAAATATTTGGGGATTCTTTTCAGACGCCGAAGTTTAAAAAAACTTTTTTCCATTACTTTTACAAGTATGGAGTGAACCCCATGCAGGCTTAGCCTACACCACCTAACACAGAGGCGCCACTGGGTGGAGTTGAACCCGAGGCATCTGTCTGGGAGGTGAGAGTGCTAACCACTACACCACTGTACCGTGTCAACTGCTGCCATCGGAATGTCGTATGACTCCAATTTAGAAAAAATTCGGATTTTTATTCAAAAGTATGTTTTCCTCGCATCGTGCCCCTTCATATGACTAAAGATAGAATTTCATGACATTTGCAAAATATTTTGGCATTTTTTTCAGACTTGGAAGTTTAAAAAAAGTTTTTTCCATTACTTTTACAAGTATGGAGTGAACCCCATGCAGGCTTAGCCTACACCACCTAACACATAGGCGCCACTGGGTGGAGTTGAACCCTAGGCATCTGTCTGGGAGGCGAGAGTGCTAACCACTACACCACTGGACCGTATCAATTGCTGCCAATAGAATGTCTTATGACTCCAATTTAGAAAAAATTCGGATTTTTAGTCAAAAGTACGTTTTCTCAGCATTGTGCCCCTTCATATGACTAAAGATAGAATTTCATGACTTTTTTCAAAATATTTGGGGATTCTTTTCAGACTCTGAAGCTTAAAAAAACTTTTTTCCATTACTTTTAGAAGTATGTACTTAACCCCATGCAGGCTTAGCCTACACCACCTAACGCAGTGGCGCCACTGGGTGGAGTTGAACCCGAGGCATCTGTCTGGGAGGCGAGAGTGCTAACCACTACACCACTGTACCGTGTCAACTGCTGCCATTAGAATGTCTTATGACTCCAATTTAGAAAAACTTCGGATTTTTATTCAAAAGTAGGTTTTCTCACCGTCGTCCCCCTTCATATGACTAAAGATAGAATTTCATGACATTTGCAAAATATTTTGGCATTTTTTTCAGACTTGGAAGTTTAAAAAAAGTTTTTTCCATTAATTTTACAAGTATGGAGTGAACCCCATTCAGGCTTAGCCTACACCACCTAACATAGTGGTGCCACTGGGTGGAGTTGAAACCGAGGCATCTGTCTGGGGGGCGAGAGTGATAACCACTACACCACTGTAACGTGTCAACTGCTGCCATCGGAATGTCATATGACTCCAATTTAGAAAAAATTCGGATTTTTATTCAAAAGTAGGTTTTCTCACCGTCGTCCCCCTTCATATGACTAAAGATAGAATTTCATGACATTTGCAAAATATTTTGGCATTTTTTTCAGACTTGGAAGTTTAAAAAAAGTTTTTTCCATTACTTTTACAAGTATGGAGTGAACCCCATGCAGGCTTAGCCTACACCACCTAACACAATGGCGCCACTGGGTGGAGTTGAACCCGAGGCATCTGTCTGGGAGGCGAGAGTGCTAACCACTACACCACTGTACCGTGTCAACTGCTGCCATTAGAATGTCTGATGACTCCAATTTAGAAAAAATTCAGATTAATATTCAAACGTACGTTTTCTCACCATCGTCCCCCTTCATATGACTAAAGATACAATTTAATGACTTTTTGTAAAATATTTGGGGATTCTTTTCAGACGCGGAAGTTTTAAAAAACATTTTTCCATTACTTTTACAAGTATGGAGTGAACCCCATGCAGGCTTAGACTACACCACCTAACACAATGGCGCCACTGGGTGGAGTTGAACCCGAGGCATCTGTCTGGGAGGTGAGAGTGCTAACCACTACACCACTATACAATGTCCACTGCTGCCATTAGAATGTCTTATGACTCCAATTTAGAAAAAATTCGGATTTTTATTCAAAAGTAGGTTTTCTCACCGTCGTCCCCCTTCATATGACTAAAGATAGAATTTCATGACATTTGCAGAATATTTTGGCATTTTTTTCAGACTTGGAAGTTTAAAAAAAAAATTCCATTACTTTTACAAGTATGGAGTGAACCCCATGCAGGCTTAGCCTACACCACCTAACACAATGGCGCCACTGGGTGGAGTTGAACCCGAGGCATCTGTCTGGGAGGTGAGAGTGCTAACCACTACACCACTATACAATGTCAACTGCTGCCATTAGAATGTCTTATGACTCCAATTTAGAAAAAATTCGGATTTTTATTCAAAAGTAGGTTTGTCTCACCGTCGTCCCCCTTCATATGACTAAAGATAGAATTTCAAGACATTTGCAGAATATTTTGGCATTTTTCTCAGACTTGGAAGTTTAAAAAAAGTTTTTTCCATTACTTTTACAAGTATGGAGTGAACCCCATGCAGGCTTAGCCTAAACCACCTAACACAGTGGTGCCACTGGGTGGAGTTGAACCCGTAGCATCTGTCCGGGAGGCGAGAGTGCTAACCACTACACCACTGTACCGTGTCAACTGCAGCCATTAGAATGTCTTACGACTCCAATTTAGAAAAAATTCAGATTTTCTATTCAAAAGTAGGTTTTCTCACCGTCGTCCCCCTTCATATGACTAAAGATAGAATTTCATGACATTTGCAAAATATTTTGGCATTTTTCTCAGACTTGGAAGTTTAAAAAAAGTTTTTTCCATTACTTTTACAAGTAAGGAGTGAACCCCATGCAGGCTAAGCCTACACAGCCTAACATAGTGGTGCCACTGGGTGGAGTTGAAACCGAGGCATCTGTCTGGGGGGCGAGAGTGATAACCACTACACCACTGTACCGTGTCAACTGCTGCCATCGGAATGTCGTATGACTAAATTTAGAAAAAATTCGGATTTTTAGTCAAAAGTAGGTTTTCTCACCGTCGTCCCCCTTCATATGACTAAAGATAGAATTTCATGACATTTGCAAAATATTTTGGCATTTTTTTCAGACTTGGAAGTTTAAAAAAAGTTTTTTCCATTACTTTTACAAGTATGGAGTGAACCCCATGCAGGCTAAGCCTACACAGCCTAACATAGTGGTGCCACTGGGTGGAGTTGAAACCGAGGCATCTGTCTGGGGGGCGAGAGTGATAACCACTACACCACTGTACCGTGTCAACTGCTGCCATCGGAATGTCGTATGACTCAATTTAGAAAAAATTCGGATTTTTAGTCAAAAGTAGGTTTTCTCACCGTCGTCCCCCTTCATATGACTAAAGATAGAATTTCATGACATTTGCAAAATATTTTGGCATTTTTTTCAGACTTGGAAGTTTAAAAAAAGTTTTTTCCATTACTTTTACAAGTATGGAGTGAACCCCATGCAGGCTTAGCCTACACCACCTAACGCAGTGGCGCCACTGGGTGGAGTTGAACCCGAGGCATCTGTCTGGGAGGCAAGAGTGCTAACCACTACACCACTGTACCGTGTCAACTGCTGCCATTAGAATGTCTTATGACTCCAATTTAGAAAAAATTCGGATTTTTATTCAAAAGTAGGTTTTCTCACCGTCGTCCCCCTTCATATGACTAAAGATAGAATTTATTGACTTTTTGTAAAATATTTGGGGATTCTTTTCAGACGCGGAAGTTTTAAAAAACATTTTTCCATTACTTTTACAAGTATGGAGTGAACCCCATGCAGGCTTAGCCTACACCACCTAACACAATGGCGCCACTGGGTGGAGTTGAACCCGAGGCATCTGTCTGGGAGGCGAGAGTGCTAACCACTACACCACTGTACCGTGTCAACTGCTGCCATTAGAATGTCTGATGACTCCAATTTAGAAAAAATTCAGATTAATATTCAAACGTACGTTTTCTCACCATCGTCCCCCTTCATATGACTAAAGATACAATTTAATGACTTTTTGTAAAATATTTGGGGATTCTTTTCAGACGCGGAAGTTTTAAAAAACATTTTTCCATTACTTTTACAAGTATGGAGTGAACCCCATGCAGGCTTAGCCTACACCACCTAACACAATGGCGCCACTGGGTGGAGTTGAACCCGAGGCATCTGTCTGGGAGGTGAGAGTGCTAACCACTACACCACTATACAATGTCCACTGCTGCCATTAGAATGTCTTATGACTCCAATTTAGAAAAAATTCAGATTAATATTCAAACGTACGTTTTCTCACCGTCGTCCCCCTTCATATGACTAAAGATAGAATTTCATGACTTTTTTCAAAATATTTGGGGATTCTTTTCAGACTCTGAAGTTTAAAAAAACTTTTTTCCATTACTTTTTTTAGTATTGGGTGAACCCCATGCAGGCTTAGCCTACACCACCTAACACAGTGGCGCCACTGGGTGGAGTTGAACCCGAGGCATCTGTCTGGCAGGCGAGAGTGCTAACCACTACACCACTGTACCCTATCAATTGCTGCCATTAGAATGTCTTATGACTCCAATTTAGAAAAACTTCGGATTTTTATTCAAAAGTAGGTTTTCTCACCGTCGTCCCCCTTCATATGACTAAAGATAGAATTTCATGACATTTGCAAAATATTTTGGCATTTTTTTCAGACTTGGAAGTTTAAAAAAAGTTTTTTCCATTACTTTTACAAGTATGGAGTGAACCCCATGCAGGCTAAGCCTACACCACCTAACACAGAGGCGCCACTGGGTGGAGTTGAACCCGAGGCATCTGTCTGGGAGGTGAGAGTGCTAACCACTACACCACTGTACCGTGTCAACTGCTGCCATTAGAATGTCTTATGACTCCAATTTAGAAAAAATTCGGATTTTATTTCAAAAGTAGGTTTTCTCACCGTCGTCCCCCTTCATATGACTAAAGATAGAATTTCATGACATTTGCAGAATATTTTGGCATTTTTTTCAGACTTGGAAGTTTAAAAAAAGTTTTTTCCATTACTTTTACAAGTATGGAGTGAACCCCATGCAGGCTTAGCCTACACCACCTAACACAGAGACGCCACTGGGTGGAGTTGAACCCGAGGCATCTGTCTGGGGGGCGAGAGTGATAACCACTACACCACTGTACCGTGTCAACTGCTGCCATCGGAATGTCGTATGACTCAATTTAGAAAAAAATCGGATTTTTAGTCAAAAGTAGGTTTTCTCACCGTCGTCCCCCTTCATATGACTAAAGATAGAATTTCATGACATTTGCAAAATATTTTGGCATTTTTCTCAGACTCTGAAGCTTAAAAAAACTTTTTTCCAATACTTTTAGAAGTATGTACTGAACCCCATGCAGGCTTAGCCTACACCACCTAACGCAGTGGCGCCACTGGGTGGAGTTGAACCCGAGGCATCTGTCTGGGAGGCGAGAGTGCTAACCACTACACCACTGTACCGTGTCAACTGCTGCCATTAGAATGTCTTATGACTCCAATTTAGAAAAACTTCGGATTTTTATTCAAAAGTAGGTTTTCTCACCGTCGTCCCCCTTCATATGACTAAAGATAGAATTTCATGACATTTGCAAAATATTTTGGCATTTTTTTCAGACTTGGAAGTTTAAAAAAAGTTTTTTCCATTACTTTTACAAGTATGGAGTGAACCCCATGCAGGCTTAGCCTACACCACCTAACATAGTGGTGCCACTGGGTGGAGTTGAAACCGAGGCATCTGTCTGGGGGGCGAGAGTGATAACCACTACACCACTGTACCGTGTCAACTGCTGCCATTAGAATGTCTTATGACTCCAATTTAGAAAAAATTCAGATTAATATTCAAACGTACGTTTTCTCACCGTCGTCCCCCTTCATATGACTAAAGATAGAATTTAATGAATTTTTCCAAAATATTTGGGGATTCTTTTCAGACGCCGAAGTTTAAAAAAAGTTTTTTCCATTACTTTTACAAGTATGGAGTGAACCCCATGCAGGCTTAGCCTACACCACCTAACACAGAGGCGCCACTGGGTGGAGTTGAACCCGAGGCATCTGTCTGGGAGGTGAGAGTGCTAACCACTACACCACTGTACCGTGTCAACTGCTGCCATCGGAATGTCGTATGACTCCAATTTAGAAAAAATTCGGATTTTTATTCAAAAGTAGGTTTTCTCACCGTCGTCCCCCTTCATATGAATAAAGATAGAATTTCATGACATTTGCAAAATATTTTGGCATTTTTCTCAGACTTGGAAGTTTAAAAAAAGTTTTTTCCATTACTTTTACAAGTATGGAGTGAACCCCATGCAGGCTTAGCCTAAACCACCTAACACAGTGGTGCCACTGGTTGGAGTTGAACCCGTAGCATCTGTCCGGGAGGCGAGAGTGCTAACCACTACACCACTGTACCGTGTCAACTGCAGCCATTAGAATGTCTTACGACTCCAATTTAGAAAAAATTCAGATTTTCTATTCAAAAGTAGGTTTTCTCACCGTCGTCCCCCTTCATATGACTAAAGATAGAATTTCATGACATTTGCAAAATATTTTGGCATTTTTCTCAGACTTGGAAGTTTAAAAAAAGTTTTTTCCATTACTTTTACAAGTAAGGAGTGAACCCCATGCAGGCTAAGCCTACACAGCCTAACATAGTGGTGCCACTGGGTGGAGTTGAAACCGAGGCATCTGTCTGGGGGGCGAGAGTGATAACCACTACACCACTGTACCGTGTCAACTGCTGCCATCGGAATGTCGTATGACTCAATTTAGAAAAAATTCGGATTTTTAGTCAAAAGTAGGTTTTCTCACCGTCGTCCCCCTTCATATGACTAAAGATAGAATTTCATGACATTTGCAAAATATTTTGGCATTTTTTTCAGACTTGGAAGTTTAAAAAAAGTTTTTTCCATTACTTTTACAAGTATGGAGTGAACCCCATGCAGGCTTAGCCTACACCACCTAACACATAGGCGCCACTGGGTGGAGTTGAACCCTAGGCATCTGTCTGGGAGGCGAGAGTGCTAACCACTACACCACTGGACCGTATCAATTGCTGCCAATAGAATGTCTTATGACTCCAATTTAGAAAAAATTCGGATTTTTAGTCAAAAGTACGTTTTCTCAGCATTGTGCCCCTTCATATGACTAAAGATAGAATTTCATGACTTTTTTCAAAATATTTGGGGATTCTTTTCAGACTCTGAAGCTTAAAAAAACTTTTTTCCATTACTTTTAGAAGTATGTACTGAACCCCATGCAGGCTTAGCCTACACCACCTAACGCAGTGGCGCCACTGGGTGGAGTTGAACCCGAGGCATCTGTCTGGGAGGCGAGAGTGCTAACCACTACACCACTGTACCGTGTCAACTGCTGCCATTAGAATGTCTTATGACTCCAATTTAGAAAAACTTCGGATTTTTATTCAAAAGTAGGTTTTCTCACCGTCGTCCCCCTTCATATGACTAAAGATAGAATTTCATGACATTTGCAAAATATTTTGGCATTTTTTTCAGACTTGGAAGTTTAAAAAAAGTTTTTTCCATTACTTTTACAAGTAAGGAGTGAACCCCATGCAGGCTAAGCCTACACAGCCTAACATAGTGGTGCCACTGGGTGGAGTTGAAACCGAGGCATCTGTCTGGGGGGCGAGAGTGATAACCACTACACCACTGTACCGTGTCAACTGCTGCCATCGGAATGTCGTATGACTCAATTTAGAAAAAATTCGGATTTTTAGTCAAAAGTAGGTTTTCTCACCGTCGTCCCCCTTCATATGACTAAAGATAGAATTTCATGACATTTGCAAAATATTTTGGCATTTTTTTCAGACTTGGAAGTTTAAAAAAAGTTTTTTCCATTACTTTTACAAGTATGGAGTGAACCCCATGCAGGCTTAGCCTACACCACCTAACACATAGGCGCCACTGGGTGGAGTTGAACCCTAGGCATCTGTCTGGGAGGCGAGAGTGCTAACCACTACACCACTGGACCGTATCAATTGCTGCCAATAGAATGTCTTATGACTCCAATTTAGAAAAAATTCGGATTTTTAGTCAAAAGTACGTTTTCTCAGCATTGTGCCCCTTCATATGACTAAAGATAGAATTTCATGACTTTTTTCAAAATATTTGGGGATTCTTTTCAGACTCTGAAGCTTAAAAAAACTTTTTTCCATTACTTTTAGAAGTATGTACTGAACCCCATGCAGGCTTAGCCTACACCACCTAACGCAGTGGCGCCACTGGGTGGAGTTGAACCCGAGGCATCTGTCTGGGAGGCGAGAGTGCTAACCACTACACCACTGTACCGTGTCAACTGCTGCCATTAGAATGTCTTATGACTCCAATTTAGAAAAACTTCGGATTTTTATTCAAAAGTAGGTTTTCTCACCGTCGTCCCCCTTCATATGACTAAAGATAGAATTTCATGACATTTGCAAAATATTTTGGCATTTTTTTCAGACTTGGAAGTTTAAAAAAAGTTTTTTCCATTACTTTTACAAGTATGGAGTGAACCCCATGCAGGCTTAGCCTACACCACCTAACATAGTGGTGCCACTGGGTGGAGTTGAAACCGAGGCATCTGTCTGGGGGGCGAGAGTGATAACCACTACACCACTGTAACGTGTCAACTGCTGCCATCGGAATGTCATATGACTCCAATTTAGAAAAAATTCGGATTTTTATTCAAAAGTAGGTTTTCTCACCGTCGTCCCCCTTCATATGACTAAAGATAGAATTTCATGACATTTGCAAAATATTTTGGCATTTTTTTCAGACTTGGAAGTTTAAAAAAAGTTTTTTCCATTACTTTTACAAGTATGGAGTGAACCCCATGCAGGCTTAGCCTACACCACCTAACACAATGGCGCCACTGGGTGGAGTTGAACCCGAGGCATCTGTCTGGGAGGCGAGAGTGCTAACCACTACACCACTGTACCGTGTCAACTGCTGCCATTAGAATGTCTGATGACTCCAATTTAGAAAAAATTCAGATTAATATTCAAACGTACGTTTTCTCACCATCGTCCCCCTTCATATGACTAAAGATACAATTTAATGACTTTTTGTAAAATATTTGGGGATTCTTTTCAGACGCGGAAGTTTTAAAAAACATTTTTCCATTACTTTTACAAGTATGGAGTGAACCCCATGCAGGCTTAGACTACACCACCTAACACAATGGCGCCACTGGGTGGAGTTGAACCCGAGGCATCTGTCTGGGAGGTGAGAGTGCTAACCACTACACCACTATACAATGTCAACTGCTGCCATTAGAATGTCTTATGACTCCAATTTAGAAAAAATTCTGATTTTTATTCAAAAGTAGGTTTTCTCACCGTCGTCCCCCTTCATATGACTAAAGATAGAATTTCAAGACATTTGCAGAATATTTTGGCATTTTTCTCAGACTTGGAAGTTTAAAAAAAGTTTTTTCCATTACTTTTACAAGTATGGAGTGAACCCCATGCAGGCTTAGCCTAAACCACCTAACACAGTGGTGCCACTGGGTGGAGTTGAACCCGTAGCATCTGTCCGGGAGGCGAGAGTGCTAACCACTACACCACTGTACCGTGTCAACTGCAGCCATTAGAATGTCTTACGACTCCAATTTAGAAAAAATTCAGATTTTCTATTCAAAAGTAGGTTTTCTCACCGTCGTCCCCCTTCATATGACTAAAGATAGAATTTCATGACATTTGCAAAATATTTTGGCATTTTTCTCAGACTTGGAAGTTTAAAAAAAGTTTTTTCCATTACTTTTACAAGTATGGAGTGAACCCCATGCAGGCTTAGCCTACACCACCTAACACATAGGCGCCACTGGGTGGAGTTGAACCCTAGGCATCTGTCTGGGAGGCGAGAGTGCTAACCACTACACCACTGGACCGTATCAATTGCTGCCAATAGAATGTCTTATGACTCCAATTTAGAAAAAATTCGGATTTTTAGTCAAAAGTACGTTTTCTCAGCATTGTGCCCCTTCATATGACTAAAGATAGAATTTCATGACTTTTTTCAAAATATTTGGGGATTCTTTTCAGACTCTGAAGCTTAAAAAAACTTTTTTCCATTACTTTTAGAAGTATGTACTGAACCCCATGCAGGCTTAGCCTACACCACCTAACGCAGTGGCGCCACTGGGTGGAGTTGAACCCGAGGCATCTGTCTGGGAGGCGAGAGTGCTAACCACTACACCACTGTAACGTGTCAACTGCTGCCATCGGAATGTCATATGACTCCAATTTAGAAAAAATTCAGATTTTCTATTCAAAAGTAGGTTTTCTCACCGTCGTCCCCCTTCATATGACTAAAGATAGAATTTCATGACATTTGCAAAATATTTTGGCATTTTTCTCAGACTTGGAAGTTTAAAAAAAGTTTTTTCCATTACTTTTACAAGTATGGAGTGAACCCCATGCAGGCTTAGCCTACACCACCTAACACATAGGCGCCACTGGGTGGAGTTGAACCCTAGGCATCTGTCTGGGAGGCGAGAGTGCTAACCACTACACCACTGGACCGTATCAATTGCTGCCAATAGAATGTCTTATGACTCCAATTTAGAAAAAATTCGGATTTTTAGTCAAAAGTACGTTTTCTCAGCATTGTGCCCCTTCATATGACTAAAGATAGAATTTCATGACTTTTTTCAAAATATTTGGGGATTCTTTTCAGACTCTGAAGCTTAAAAAAACTTTTTTCCATTACTTTTAGAAGTATGTACTGAACCCCATGCAGGCTTAGCCTACACCACCTAACGCAGTGGCGCCACTGGGTGGAGTTGAACCCGAGGCATCTGTCTGGGAGGTGAGAGTGCTAACCACTACACCACAATACAATGTCCACTGCTGCCATTAGAATGTCTTATGACTCCAATTTAGAAAAAATTCGGATTTTTATTCAAAAGTAGGTTTTCTCACCGTCGTCCCCCTTCATATGACTAAAGATAGAATTTCATGACATTTGCAGAATATTTTGGCATTTTTTTCAGACTTAGAAGTTTAAAAAAAAAATTCCATTACTTTTACAAGTATGGAGTGAACCCCATGCAGGCTTAGCCTACACCACCTAACACAATGGCGCCACTGGGTGGAGTTGAACCCGAGGCATCTGTCTGGGAGGTGAGAGTGCTAACCACTACACCACTATACAATGTCAACTGCTGCCATTAGAATGTCTTATGACTCCAATTTAGAAAAAATTCGGATTTTTATTCAAAAGTAGGTTTTCTCACCGTCGTCCCCCTTCATATGACTAAAGATAGAATTTCAAGACATTTGCAGAATATTTTGGCATTTTTTTCAGACTTGGAAGTTTAAAAAAAAAATTCCATTACTTTTACAAGTATGGAGTGAACCCCATGCAGGCTTAGCCTACACCACCTAACACAATGGCGCCACTGGGTGGAGTTGAACCCGAGGCATCTGTCTGGGAGGTGAGAGTGCTAACCACTACACCACTATACAATGTCCACTGCTGCCATTAGAATGTCTTATGACTCCAATTTAGAAAAACTTCGGATTTTTATTCAAAAGTAGGTTTTCTCACCGTCGTCCCCCTTCATATGACTAAAGATAGAATTTCATGACATTTGCAAAATATTTTGGCATTTTTTTCAGACTTGGAAGTTTAAAAAAAGTTTTTTCCATTACTTTTACAAGTATGGAGTGAACCCCATGCAGGCTTAGCCTACACCACCTAACATAGTGGTGCCACTGGGTGGAGTTGAAACCGAGGCATCTGTCTGGGGGGCGAGAGTGATAACCACTACACCACTGTAACGTGTCAACTGCTGCCATCGGAATGTCATATGACTCCAATTTAGAAAAAATTCGGATTTTTATTCAAAAGTAGGTTTTCTCACCGTCGTCCCCCTTCATATGACTAAAGATAGAATTTCATGACATTTGCAAAATATTTTGGCATTTTTTTCAGACTTGGAAGTTTAAAAAAAGTTTTTTCCATTACTTTTACAAGTATGGAGTGAACCCCATGCAGGCTTAGCCTACACCACCTAACACAATGGCGCCACTGGGTGGAGTTGAACCCGAGGCATCTGTCTGGGAGGCGAGAGTGCTAACCACTACACCACTGTACCGTGTCAACTGCTGCCATTAGAATGTCTGATGACTCCAATTTAGAAAAAATTCAGATTAATATTCAAACGTACGTTTTCTCACCATCGTCCCCCTTCATATGACTAAAGATACAATTTAATGACTTTTTGTAAAATATTTGGGGATTCTTTTCAGACGCGGAAGTTTTAAAAAACATTTTTCCATTACTTTTACAAGTATGGAGTGAACCCCATGCAGGCTTAGACTACACCACCTAACACAATGGCGCCACTGGGTGGAGTTGAACCCGAGGCATCTGTCTGGGAGGTGAGAGTGCTAACCACTACACCACTATACAATGTCCACTGCTGCCATTAGAATGTCTTATGACTCCAATTTAGAAAAAATTCGGATTTTTATTCAAAAGTAGGTTTTCTCACCGTCGTCCCCCTTCATATGACTAAAGATAGAATTTCATGACATTTGCAGAATATTTTGGCATTTTTTTCAGACTTGGAAGTTTAAAAAAAAAAATCCATTACTTTTACAAGTATGGAGTGAACCCCATGCAGGCTTAGCCTAAACCACCTAACACAGTGGTGCCACTGGGTGGAGTTGAACCCGTAGCATCTGTCCGGGAGGCGAGAGTGCTAACCACTACACCACTGTACCGTGTCAACTGCAGCCATTAGAATGTCTTACGACTCCAATTTAGAAAAAATTCAGATTTTCTATTCAAAAGTAGGTTTTCTCACCGTCGTCCCCCTTCATATGACTAAAGATAGAATTTCATGACATTTGCAAAATATTTTGGCATTTTTCTCAGACTTGGAAGTTTAAAAAAAGTTTTTTCCATTACTTTTACAAGTAAGGAGTGAACCCCATGCAGGCTAAGCCTACACAGCCTAACATAGTGGTGCCACTGGGTGGAGTTGAAACCGAGGCATCTGTCTGGGGGGCGAGAGTGATAACCACTACACCACTGTACCGTGTCAACTGCTGCCATCGGAATGTCGTATGACTAAATTTAGAAAAAATTCGGATTTTTAGTCAAAAGTAGGTTTTCTCACCGTCGTCCCCCTTCATATGACTAAAGATAGAATTTCATGACATTTGCAAAATATTTTGGCATTTTTTTCAGACTTGGAAGTTTAAAAAAAGTTTTTTCCATTACTTTTACAAGTATGGAGTGAACCCCATGCAGGCTAAGCCTACACAGCCTAACATAGTGGTGCCACTGGGTGGAGTTGAAACCGAGGCATCTGTCTGGGGGGCGAGAGTGATAACCACTACACCACTGTACCGTGTCAACTGCTGCCATCGGAATGTCGTATGACTCAATTTAGAAAAAATTCGGATTTTTAGTCAAAAGTAGGTTTTCTCACCGTCGTCCCCCTTCATATGACTAAAGATAGAATTTCATGACATTTGCAAAATATTTTGGCATTTTTTTCAGACTTGGAAGTTTAAAAAAAGTTTTTTCCATTACTTTTACAAGTATGGAGTGAACCCCATGCAGGCTTAGCCTACACCACCTAACACATAGGCGCCACTGGGTGGAGTTGAACCCTAGGCATCTGTCTGGGAGGCGAGAGTGCTAACCACTACACCACTGGACCGTATCAATTGCTGCCAATAGAATGTCTTATGACTCCAATTTAGAAAAAATTCGGATTTTTAGTCAAAAGTACGTTTTCTCAGCATTGTGCCCCTTCATATGACTAAAGATAGAATTTCATGACTTTTTTCAAAATATTTGGGGATTCTTTTCAGACTCTGAAGCTTAAAAAAACTTTTTTCCATTACTTTTAGAAGTATGTACTGAACCCCATGCAGGCTTAGCCTACACCACCTAACGCAGTGGCGCCACTGGGTGGAGTTGAACCCGAGGCATCTGTCTGGGAGGCGAGAGTGCTAACCACTACACCACTGTACCGTGTCAACTGCTGCCATTAGAATGTCTTATGACTCCAATTTAGAAAAACTTCGGATTTTTATTCAAAAGTAGGTTTTCTCACCGTCGTCCCCCTTCATATGACTAAAGATAGAATTTCATGACATTTGCAAAATATTTTGGCATTTTTTTCAGACTTGAAAGTTTAAAAAAAGTTTTTTCCATTACTTTTACAAGTATGGAGTGAACCCCATGCAGGCTTAGCCTACACCACCTAACATAGTGGTGCCACTGGGTGGAGTTGAAACCGAGGCATCTGTCTGGGGGGCGAGAGTGATAACCACTACACCACTGTAACGTGTCAACTGCTGCCATCGGAATGTCATATGACTCCAATTTAGAAAAAATTCGGATTTTTAGACAAAAGTAGGTTTTCTCACCGTCGTCCCCC
Organism: Gasterosteus aculeatus; assembly: GCF_964276395.1. NCBI lineage: Eukaryota > Metazoa > Chordata > Actinopteri > Perciformes > Gasterosteidae > Gasterosteus > Gasterosteus aculeatus. Next base: position 255,434 of record NC_135693.1, on the reverse strand, counting down.
TTCATATGACTAAAGATAGAATTTCATGACATTTGCAAAATATTTTGGCATTTTTTTCAGACTTGGAAGTTTAAAAAAAGTTTTTTCCATTACTTTTACAAGTATGGAGTGAACCCCATGCAGGCTTAGCCTACACCACCTAACGCAGTGGCGCCACTGGGTGGAGTTGAACCCGAGGCATCTGTCTGGGAGGCAAGAGTGCTAACCACTACACCACTGTACCGTGTCAACTGCTGCCATTAGAATGTCTTATGACTCCAATTTAGAAAAAATTCGGATTTTTATTCAAAAGTAGGTTTTCTCACCGTCGTCCCCCTTCATATGACTAAAGATAGAATTTATTGACTTTTTGTAAAATATTTGGGGATTCTTTTCAGACGCGGAAGTTTTAAAAAACATTTTTCCATTACTTTTACAAGTATGGAGTGAACCCCATGCAGGCTTAGCCTACACCACCTAACACAATGGCGCCACTGGGTGGAGTTGAACCCGAGGCATCTGTCTGGGAGGCGAGAGTGCTAACCACTACACCACTGTACCGTGTCAACTGCTGCCATTAGAATGTCTGATGACTCCAATTTAGAAAAAATTCAGATTAATATTCAAACGTACGTTTTCTCACCATCGTCCCCCTTCATATGACTAAAGATACAATTTAATGACTTTTTGTAAAATATTTGGGGATTCTTTTCAGACGCGGAAGTTTTAAAAAACATTTTTCCATTACTTTTACAAGTATGGAGTGAACCCCATGCAGGCTTAGACTACACCACCTAACACAATGGCGCCACTGGGTGGAGTTGAACCCGAGGCATCTGTCTGGGAGGTGAGAGTGCTAACCACTACACCACTATACAATGTCCACTGCTGCCATTAGAATGTCTTATGACTCCAATTTAGAAAAAATTCGGATTTTTATTCAAAAGTAGGTTTTCTCACCGTCGTCCCCCTTCATATGACTAAAGATAGAATTTCATGACATTTGCAGAATATTTTGGCATTTTTTTCAGACTTAGAAGTTTAAAAAAAAAATTCCATTACTTTTACAAGTATGGAGTGAACCCCATGCAGGCTTAGCCTACACCACCTAACACAATGGCGCCACTGGGTGGAGTTGAACCCGAGGCATCTGTCTGGGAGGTGAGAGTGCTAACCACTACACCACTATACAATGTCAACTGCTGCCATTAGAATGTCTTATGACTCCAATTTAGAAAAAATTCGGATTTTTATTCAAAAGTAGGTTTTCTCACCGTCGTCCCCCTTCATATGACTAAAGATAGAATTTCAAGACATTTGCAGAATATTTTGGCATTTTTCTCAGACTTGGAAGTTTAAAAAAAGTTTTTTCCATTACTTTTACAAGTATGGAGTGAACCCCATGCAGGCTTAGCCTAAACCACCTAACACAGTGGTGCCACTGGGTGGAGTTGAACCCGTAGCATCTGTCCGGGAGGCGAGAGTGCTAACCACTACACCATTGTACCGTGTCAACTGCAGCCATTAGAATGTCTTACGACTCCAATTTAGAAAAAATTCAGATTTTCTATTCAAAAGTAGGTTTTCTCACCGTCGTCCCCCTTCATATGACTAAAGATAGAATTTCATGACATTTGCAAAATATTTTGGCATTTTTCTCAGACTTGGAAGTTTAAAAAAAGTTTTTTCCATTACTTTTACAAGTAAGGAGTGAACCCCATGCAGGCTAAGCCTACACAGCCTAACATAGTGGTGCCACTGGGTGGAGTTGAAACCGAGGCATCTGTCTGGGGGGCGAGAGTGATAACCACTACACCACTGTACCGTGTCAACTGCTGCCATCGGAATGTCGTATGACTAAATTTAGAAAAAATTCGGATTTTTAGTCAAAAGTAGGTTTTCTCACCGTCGTCCCCCTTCATATGACTAAAGATAGAATCTCATGACATTTGCAAAATATTTTGGCATTTTTTTCAGACTTGGAAGTTTAAAAAAAGTTTTTTCCATTACTTTTACAAGTATGGAGTGAACCCCATGCAGGCTAAGCCTACACAGCCTAACATAGTGGTGCCACTGGGTGGAGTTGAAACCGAGGCATCTGTCTGGGGGGCGAGAGTGATAACCACTACACCACTGTACCGTGTCAACTGCTGCCATCGGAATGTCGTATGACTCAATTTAGAAAAAATTCGGATTTTTAGTCAAAAGTAGGTTTTCTCACCGTCGTCCCCCTTCATATGACTAAAGATAGAATTTCATGACATTTGCAAAATATTTTGGCATTTTTTTCAGACTTGGAAGTTTAAAAAAAGTTTTTTCCATTACTTTTACAAGTATGGAGTGAACCCCATGCAGGCTTAGCCTACACCACCTAACACATAGGCGCCACTGGGTGGAGTTGAACCCTAGACATCTGTCTGGGAGGCGAGAGTGCTAACCACTACACCACTGGACCGTATCAATTGCTGCCAATAGAATGTCTTATGACTCCAATTTAGAAAAAATTCGGATTTTTAGTCAAAAGTACGTTTTCTCAGCATTGTGCCCCTTCATATGACTAAAGATAGAATTTCATGACTTTTTTCAAAATATTTGGGGATTCTTTTCAGACTCTGAAGCTTAAAAAAACTTTTTTCCATTACTTTTAGAAGTATGTACTGAACCCCATGCAGGCTTAGCCTACACCACCTAACGCAGTGGCGCCACTGGGTGGAGTTGAACCCGAGGCATCTGTCTGGGAGGCGAGAGTGCTAACCACTACACCACTGTACCGTGTCAACTGCTGCCATTAGAATGTCTTATGACTCCAATTTAGAAAAACTTCGGATTTTTATTCAAAAGTAGGTTTTCTCACCGTCGTCCCCCTTCATATGACTAAAGATAGAATTTCATGACATTTGCAAAATATTTTGGCATTTTTTTCAGACTTGAAAGTTTAAAAAAAGTTTTTTCCATTACTTTTACAAGTATGGAGTGAACCCCATGCAGGCTTAGCCTACACCACCTAACATAGTGGTGCCACTGGGTGGAGTTGAAACCGAGGCATCTGTCTGGGGGGCGAGAGTGATAACCACTACACCACTGTAACGTGTCAACTGCTGCCATCGGAATGTCATATGACTCCAATTTAGAAAAAATTCGGATTTTTAGACAAAAGTAGGTTTTCTCACCGTCGTCCCCCTTCATATGACTAAAGATAGAATTTCATGACATTTGCAAAATATTTTGGCATTTTTTTCAGACTTGGAAGTTTAAAAAAAGTTTTTTCCATTACTTTTACAAGTATGGAGTGAACCCCATGCAGGCTTAGCCTACACCACCTAACGCAGTGGCGCCACTGGGTGTAGTTGAACCCGAGGCATCTGTCTGGGAGGCAAGAGTGCTAACCACTACACCACTGTACCGTGTCAACTGCTGCCATTAGAATGTCTTATGACTCCAATTTAGAAAAAATTCGGATTTTTATTCAAAAGTAGGTTTTCTCACCGTCGTCCCCCTTCATATGACTAAAGATAGAATTTATTGACTTTTTGTAAAATATTTGGGGATTCTTTTCAGACGCGGAAGTTTTAAAAAACATTTTTCCATTACTTTTACAAGTATGGAGTGAACCCCATGCAGGCTTAGCCTACACCACCTAACACAATGGCGCCACTGGGTGGAGTTGAACCCGAGGCATCTGTCTGGGAGGCGAGAGTGCTAACCACTACACCACTGTACCGTGTCAACTGCTGCCATTAGAATGTCTGATGACTCCAATTTAGAAAAAATTCAGATTAATATTCAAACGTACGTTTTCTCACCATCGTCCCCCTTCATATGACTAAAGATACAATTTAATGACTTTTTGTAAAATATTTGGGGATTCTTTTCAGACGCGGAAGTTTTAAAAAACATTTTTCCATTACTTTTACAAGTATGGAGTGAACCCCATGCAGGCTTAGACTACACCACCTAACACAATGGCGCCACTGGGTGGAGTTGAACCCGAGGCATCTGTCTGGGAGGTGAGAGTGCTAACCACTACACCACTATACAATGTCCACTGCTGCCATTAGAATGTCTTATGACTCCAATTTAGAAAAAATTCGGATTTTTATTCAAAAGTAGGTTTTCTCACCGTCGTCCCCCTTCATATGACTAAAGATAGAATTTCATGACATTTGCAGAATATTTTGGCATTTTTTTCAGACTTAGAAGTTTAAAAAAAAAATTCCATTACTTTTACAAGTATGGAGTGAACCCCATGCAGGCTTAGCCTACACCACCTAACACAATGGCGCCACTGGGTGGAGTTGAACCCGAGGCATCTGTCTGGGAGGTGAGAGTGCTAACCACTACACCACTATACAATGTCAACTGCTGCCATTAGAATGTCTTATGACTCCAATTTAGAAAAAATTCGGATTTTTATTCAAAAGTAGGTTTTCTCACCGTCGTCCCCCTTCATATGACTAAAGATAGAATTTCAAGACATTTGCAGAATATTTTGGCATTTTTTTCAGACTTGGAAGTTTAAAAAAAAAATTCCATTACTTTTACAAGTATGGAGTGAACCCCATGCAGGCTTAGCCTACACCACCTAACACAATGGCGCCACTGGGTGGAGTTGAACCCGAGGCATCTGTCTGGGAGGTGAGAGTGCTAACCACTACACCACTATACAATGTCCACTGCTGCCATTAGAATGTCTTATGACTCCAATTTAGAAAAAATTCAGATTAATATTCAAACGTACGTTTTCTCACCGTCGTCCCCCTTCATATGACTAAAGATAGAATTTCATGACTTTTTTCAAAATATTTGGGGATTCTTTTCAGACTCTGAAGTTTAAAAAAACTTTTTTCCATTACTTTTTTTAGTATTGGGTGAACCCCATGCAGGCTTAGCCTACACCACCTAACACAGTGGCGCCACTGGGTGGAGTTGAACCCGAGGCATCTGTCTGGCAGGCGAGAGTGCTAACCACTACACCACTGTACCCTATCAATTGCTGCCATTAGAATGTCTTATGACTCCAATTTAGAAAAAATTCGGATTTTTATTCAAAAGTAGGTTTTCTCACCGTCGTCCCCCTTCATATGACTAAAGATAGAATTTCATGACATTTGCAAAATATTTTGGCATTTTTTTCAGACTTGGAAGTTTAAAAAAAGTTTTTTTCATTACTTTTACAAGTATGGAGTGAACCCCATGCAGGCTAAGCCTACACCACCTAACACAGAGGCGCCACTGGGTGGAGTTGAACCCGAGGCATCTGTCTGGGAGGTGAGAGTGCTAACCACTACACCACTGTACCGTGTCAACTGCTGCCGTTAGAATGTGTTATGACTCCAATTTAGAAGAAATTCGGATTTTTATTCAAAAGTAGGTTTTCTCACCGTCGTCCCCCTTCATATGACTAAAGATAGAATTTCATGACATTTGCAAAATATTTTGGCATTTTTTTCAGACTTGAAAGTTTAAAAAAAGTTTTTTCCATTACTTTTACAAGTATGGAGTGAACCCCATGCAGGCTAAGCCTACACCACCTAACACAGAGGCGCCACTGGGTGGAGTTGAACCCGAGGCATCTGTCTGGGAGGTGAGAGTGCTAACCACTACACCACTGTACCGTGTCAACTGCTGCCATCGGAATGTCGTATGACTCCAATTTAGAAAAAATTCGGATTTTTATTCAAAAGTAGGTTTTCTCACCGTCGTCCCCCTTCATATGAATAAAGATAGAATTTCATGACATTTGCAAAATATTTTGGCATTTTTCTCAGACTTGGAAGTTTAAAAAAAGTTTTTTCCATTACTTTTACAAGTATGGAGTGAACCCCATGCAGGCTAAGCCTACACAGCCTAACATAGTGGTGCCACTGGGTGGAGTTGAAACCGAGGCATCTGTCTGGGGGGCGAGAGTGATAACCACTACACCACTGTACCGTGTCAACTGCTGCCATCGGAATGTCGTATGACTCAATTTAGAAAAAAATCGGATTTTTAGTCAAAAGTAGGTTTTCTCACCGTCGTCCCCCTTCATATGACTAAAGATAGAATTTCATGACATTTGCAAAATATTTTGGCATTTTTTTCAGACTTGGAAGTTTAAAAAAAGTTTTTTCCATTACTTTTACAAGTATGGAGTGAACCCCATGCAGGCTTAGCCTACACCACCTAACATAGTGGTGCCACTGGGTGGAGTTGAAACCGAGGCATCTGTCTGGGGGGCGAGAGTGATAACCACTACACCACTGTAACGTGTCAACCGCTGCCATCGGAATGTCATATGACTCCAATTTAGAAAAAATTCGGATTTTTATTCAAAAGTAGGTTTTCTCACCGTCGTCCCCCTTCATATGACTAAAGATAGAATTTCATGACATTTGCAAAATATTTTGGCATTTTTCTCAGACTCTGAAGCTTAAAAAAACTTTTTTCCAATACTTTTAGAAGTATGTACTGAACCCCATGCAGGCTTAGCCTACACCACCTAACGCAGTGGCGCCACTGGGTGGAGTTGAACCCGAGGCATCTGTCTGGGAGGCGAGAGTGCTAACCACTACACCACTGTACCGTGTCAACTGCTGCCATTAGAATGTCTTATGACTCCAATTTAGAAAAACTTCGGATTTTTATTCAAAAGTAGGTTTTCTCACCGTCGTCCCCCTTCATATGACTAAAGATAGCATTTCATGACATTTGCAAAATATTTTGGCATTTTTTTCAGACTTGGAAGTTTAAAAAAAGTTTTTTCCATTACTTTTACAAGTATGGAGTGAACCCCATGCAGGCTTAGCCTACACCACCTAACATAGTGGTGCCACTGGGTGGAGTTGAAACCGAGGCATCTGTCTGGGGGGCGAGAGTGATAACCACTACACCACTGTACCGTGTCAACTCCTGCCATTAGAATGTCTTATGACTCCAATTTAGAAAAAATTCAGATTAATATTCAAACGTACGTTTTCTCACCGTCGTCCCCCTTCATATGACTAAAGATAGAATTTAATGAATTTTTCCAAAATATTTGGGGATTCTTTTCAGACGCCGAATTTTAAAAAAAGTTTTTTCCATTACTTTTACAAGTATGGAGTGAACCCCATGCAGGCTTAGCCTACACCACCTAACACAGTGGCGCCACTGGGTGGAGTTGAACCCGAGGCATCTGTCTGGCAGGCGAGAGTGCTAACCACTACACCACTGTACCCTATCAATTGCTGCCATTAGAATGTCTTATGACTCCAATTTAGAAAAAAATCACATTTTTATTCAAAAGTACGTTTTCTCACCGTCGTCCCCCTTCATATGACTAAAGATAGAATTTATTGACTTTTTGTAAAATATTTGGGGATTCTTTTCAGACGCGGAAGTTTAAAAAAACATTTTTCCATTACTTTTACAAGTATGGAGTGAACCCCATGCAGGCTTAGACTACACCACCTAACACAATGGCGCCACTGGGTGGAGCTGAACCCGAGGCATCTGTCTGGGAGGTGAGAGTGCTAACCACTACACCACTATACAATGTCCACTGCTGCCATTAGAATGTCTTATGACTCCAATTTAGAAAAAATTCGGATTTTTATTCAAAAGTAGGTTTTCTCACCGTCGTCCCCCTTCATATGACTAAAGATAGAATTTCATGACATTTGCAGAATATTTTGGCATTTTTTTCAGACTTGGAAGTTTAAAAAAAAAATTCCATTACTTTTACAAGTATGGAGTGAACCCCATGCAGGCTTAGCCTATACCACCTAACACAGAGTCGCCACTGGGTGGAGTTGAACCCGAGGCATCTGTCTGGCAGGCGAGAGTGCTAACCACTACACCACTGTACCCTATCAATTGCTGCCATTAGAATGTCTTATGACTCCAATTTAGAAAAAAATCACATTTTTATTCAAAAGTACGTTTTCTCAGCATCGTGCCCCTTCATATGACTAAAGATAGAATTTCATGACTTTTTTCAAAATATTTGGGGATTCCTTTTAGACTCTGAAGCTTAAAAAAACTTTTTTCCATTACTTTTAGAAGTATGTACTGAACCCCATGCAGGCTTAGCCTACACCACCTAACGCAGTGGCGCCACTGGGTGGAGTTGAACCCGAGGCATCTGTCTGGGAGGTGAGAGTGCTAACCACTACACCACTGTACCGTGTCAACTGCTGCCATTAGAATGTCTTATGACTCCAATTTAGAAAAAATTCGGATTTTATTTCAAAAGTAGGTTTTCTCACCGTCGTCCCCCTTCATATGACTAAAGATAGAATTTCATGACATTTGCAGAATATTTTGGCATTTTTTTCAGACTTGGAAGTTTAAAAAAAGTTTTTTCCATTACTTTTACAAGTATGGAGTGAACCCCATGCAGGCTTAGCCTACACCACCTAACACAGAGACGCCACTGGGTGGAGTTGAACCCGAGGCATCTGTCTGGGAGGTGAGAGTGCTAACCACTACACCACTGTACCGTGTCAACTGCTGCCATTAGAATGTCTTATGACTCCAATTTAGAAAATATCCGGATTTTTATTTAAAAGTACGTTTTCTCACCGTCGTCCCCCTTCATATGACTAAAGATAGAATTTCATGACATTTGCAAAATATTTTGGCATTTTTTTCAGACTTGAAAGTTTAAAAAAAGTTTTTTCCATTACTTTTACAAGTATGGAGTGAATCCCATGCAGGCTTAGCCTACACCACCTAACACAATGGCGCCACTGGGTGGAGTTGAACCCGAGGCATCTGTCTGGGAGGCAAGAGTGCTAACCACTACACCACTATACAATGTCCACTGCTGCCATTAGAATGTCTTATGACTCCAATTTAGAAAAAATTCGGATTTTTATTCAAAAGTAGGTTTTCTCACCGTCGTCCCCCTTCATATGACTAAAGATAGAATTTCATGACATTTGCAGAATATTTTGGCATTTTTTTCAGACTTAGAAGTTTAAAAAAAAAATTCCATTACTTTTACAAGTATGGAGTGAACCCCATGCAGGCTTAGCCTACACCACCTAACACAATGGCGCCACTGGGTGGAGTTGAACCCGAGGCATCTGTCTGGGAGGTGAGAGTGCTAACCACTACACCACTATACAATGTCAACTGCTGCCATTAGAATGTCTTATGACTCCAATTTAGAAAAAATTCGGATTTTTATTCAAAAGTAGGTTTTCTCACCGTCGTCCCCCTTCATATGACTAAAGATAGAATTTCAAGACATTTGCAGAATATTTTGGCATTTTTTTCAGACTTGGAAGTTTAAAAAAAAAATTCCATTACTTTTACAAGTATGGAGTGAACCCCATGCAGGCTTAGCCTACACCACCTAACACAATGGCGCCACTGGGTGGAGTTGAACCCGAGGCATCTGTCTGGGAGGTGAGAGTGCTAACCACTACACCACTATACAATGTCCACTGCTGCCATTAGAATGTCTTATGACTCCAATTTAGAAAAAATTCAGATTAATATTCAAACGTACGTTTTCTCACCGTCGTCCCCCTTCATATGACTAAAGATAGAATTTCATGACTTTTTTCAAAATATTTGGGGATTCTTTTCAGACTCTGAAGTTTAAAAAAACTTTTTTCCATTACTTTTTTTAGTATTGGGTGAACCCCATGCAGGCTTAGCCTACACCACCTAACACAGTGGCGCCACTGGGTGGAGTTGAACCCGAGGCATCTGTCTGGCAGGCGAGAGTGCTAACCACTACACCACTGTACCCTATCAATTGCTGCCATTAGAATGTCTTATGACTCCAATTTAGAAAAAAATCACATTTTTATTCAAAAGTACGTTTTCTCACCGTCGTCCCCCTTCATATGACTAAAGATAGAATTTATTGACTTTTTGTAAAATATTTGGGGATTCTTTTCAGACGCGGAAGTTTTAAAAAACATTTTTCCATTACTTTTACAAGTATGGAGTGAACCCCATGCAGGCTTAGCCTACACCACCTAACACAATGGCGCCACTGGGTGGAGTTGAACCCGAGGCATCTGTCTGGGAGGTGAGAGTGCTAACCACTACACCACTATACAATGTCCACTGCTGCCATTAGAATGTCTTATGACTCCAATTTAGAAAAAATTCGGATTTTTATTCAAAAGTAGGTTTTCTCACCGTCGTCCCCCTTCATATGACTAAAGATAGAATTTCATGACATTTGCAGAATATTTTGGCATTTTTTTCAGACTTGGAAGTTTAAAAAAAAAATTCCATTACTTTTACAAGTATGGAGTGAACCCCATGCAGGCTTAGCCTATACCACCTAACACAGAGTCGCCACTGGGTGGAGTTGAACCCGAGGCATCTGTCTGGCAGGCGAGAGTGCTAACCACTACACCACTGTACCCTATCAATTGCTGCCATTAGAATGTCTTATGACTCCAATTTAGAAAAAAATCACATTTTTATTCAAAAGTACGTTTTCTCAGCATCGTGCCCCTTCATATGACTAAAGATAGAATTTCATGACTTTTTTCAAAATATTTGGGGATTCCTTTTAGACTCTGAAGCTTAAAAAAACTTTTTTCCATTACTTTTAGAAGTATGTACTGAACCCCATGCAGGCTTAGCCTACACCACCTAACGCAGTGGCGCCACTGGGTGGAGTTGAACCCGAGGCATCTGTCTGGGAGGTGAGAGTGCTAACCACTACACCACTGTACCGTGTCAACTGCTGCCATTAGAATGTCTTATGACTCCAATTTAGAAAAAATTCGGATTTTATTTCAAAAGTAGGTTTTCTCACCGTCGTCCCCCTTCATATGACTAAAGATAGAATTTCATGACATTTGCAGAATATTTTGGCATTTTTTTCAGACTTGGAAGTTTAAAAAACGTTTTTTCCATTACTTTTACAAGTATGGAGTGAACCCCATGCAGGCTTAGCCTACACCACCTAACACAGAGACGCCACTGGGTGGAGTTGAACCCGAGGCATCTGTCTGGGAGGTGAGAGTGCTAACCACTACACCACTGTACCGTGTCAACTGCTGCCATTAGAATGTCTTATGACTCCAATTTAGAAAATATCCGGATTTTTATTTAAAAGTACGTTTTCTCACCGTCGTCCCCCTTCATATGACTAAAGATAGAATTTCATGACATTTGCAAAATATTTTGGCATTTTTTTCAGACTTGAAAGTTTAAAAAAAGTTTTTTCCATTACTTTTACAAGTATGGAGTGAATCCCATGCAGGCTTAGCCTACACCACCTAACACAGTGGGGCCACTGGGTGGAGTTGAACCCGAGGCATCTGTCTGGGAGGCGAGAATGCTAACCACTACACCACTGTACCGTATCAATTGCTGCCATTAGAATGTCTTATGACTCCAATTTAGAAAAAAATCACATTTTTATTCAAAAGTACGTTTTCTCAGCATCGTGCCCCTTCATATGACTAAAGATAGAATTTCATGACTTTTTTCAAAATATTTGGGGATTCCTTTTAGACTCTGAAGCTTAAAAAAACTTTTTTCCATTACTTTTAGAAGTATGTACTGAACCCCATGCAGGCTTAGCCTACACCACCTAACGCAGTGGCGCCACTGGGTGGAGTTGAACCCGAGGCATCTGTCTGGGAGGCAAGAGTGCTAACCACTACACCACTGTACCGTGTCAACTGCTGCCGTTAGAATGTCGTATGACTCCAATTTTGAAAAAATTCGGATTTTTATTCAAAAGTACGTTTTCTCAGCATCGTGCCCCTTCATATGACTAAAGATAGAATTTCATGACTTTTTGCAAAATATTTTGGCATTCTTTTCAGACTTGGAAGTTTAAAAAAAGTTTTTTCCATTACTTTTACAAGTATGGAGTGAACCCCATGCAGGCTAAGCCTACACCACCTAACACAGAGACGCCACTGGGTGGAGTTGAACCCGAGGCATCTGTCTGGGAGGTGAGAGTGCTAACCACTACACCACTGTACCGTGTCAACTGCTGTCGTTTGAATGTCTTATGACTCCAATTTAGAAAAAATTCAGATTTTTATTCAAAAGTACGTTTTCTCAGCATCGTGCCCCTTCATATGACTAAAGATAGAATTTCATGACTTTTTCCAAAATATTTGGGGATTCTTTTCAGACACTGAAGTATAAAAAAACTTTTTTCCATTACTTTTTTTAAGTATCGAGTGAAGCCCATGCAGGCTTAGCCTACACCACCTAACACAGTGGGGCCTCTGGGTGGAGTTGAACCCGAGGCATCTGTCTGGGAGGCGAGAATGCTAACCACTACACCACTGTACCCTATCAATTGCTGCCATTAGAATGTCTTATGACTCCAATTTAGAAAAAAATCACATTTTTATTCAAAAGTACGTTTTCTCAGCATCGTGCCCCTTAATATGACTAAAGATAGAATTTCATGACTTTCTTCAAGATATTTGGGGATTCCTTTTAGACTCTGAAGCTTAAAAAAACTTTTTTCCATTACTTTTAGAAGTATGTACTGAACCCCATGCAGGCTTAGCCTACACCACCTAACGCAGTGGCGCCACTGGGTGGAGTTGAACCCGAGGCATCTGTCTGGGAGGTGAGAGTGCTAACCACTACACCACTGTACCGTGTCAACTGCTGCCATTAGAATGTCTTATGACTCCAATTTAGAAAAAATTCAGATTAATATTCAAACGTACGTTTTCTCACCGTCGTCCCCCTTCATATGAATAAAGATAGAATTTCATGACTTTTTTCAAAATATTTGGGGATTCTTTTCAGACTCTGAAGTTTAAAAAAACTTTTTTCCATTACTTTTTTTAGTATTGGGTGAACCCCATGCAGGCTTAGCCTACACCACCTAACACAGTGGCGCCACTGGGTGGAGTTGAACCCGAGGCATCTGTCTGGCAGGCGAGAGTGCTAACCACTACACCACTGTACCCTATCAATTGCTGCCATTAGAATGTCTTATGACTCCAATTTAGAAAAAAATCACATTTTTATTCAAAAGTACGTTTTCTCAGCATCGTGCCCCTTCATATGACTAAAGATAGAATTTCATGACTTTTTTCAAAATATTTGGGGATTCCTTTTAGACTCTGAAGCTTAAAAAAACTTTTTTCCATTACTTTTAGAAGTATGTACTGAACCCCATGCAGGCTTAGCCTACACCACCTAACGCAGTGGCGCCACTGGGTGGAGTTGAACCCGAGGCATCTGTCTGGGAGGTGAGAGTGCTAACCACTACACCACTGTACCGTGTCAACTGCTGCCATTAGAATGTCTTATGACTCCAATTTAGAAAAAATTCGGATTTTATTTCAAAAGTAGGTTTTCTCACCGTCGTCCCCCTTCATATGACTAAAGATAGAATTTCATGACATTTGCAGAATATTTTGGCATTTTTTTCAGACTTGGAAGTTTAAAAAAAGTTTTTTCCATTACTTTTACAAGTATGGAGTGAACCCCATGCAGGCTTAGCCTACACCACCTAACATAGTGGTGCCACTGGGTGGAGTTGAAACCGAGGCATCTGTCTGGGGGGCGAGAGTGATAACCACTACACCACTGTAACGTGTCAACTGCTGCCATCGGAATGTCATATGACTCCAATTTAGAAAAAATTCGGATTTTTAGACAAAAGTAGGTTTTCTCACCGTCGTCCCCCTTCATATGACTAAAGATAGAATTTCATGACATTTGCAAAATATTTTGGCATTTTTTTCAGACTTGGAAGTTTAAAAAAAGTTTTTTCCATTACTTTTACAAGTATGGAGTGAACCCCATGCAGGCTTAGCCTACACCACCTAACGCAGTGGCGCCACTGGGTGGAGTTGAACCCGAGGCATCTGTCTGGGAGGCAAGAGTGCTAACCACTACACCACTGTACCGTGTCAACTGCTGCCATTAGAATGTCTTATGACTCCAATTTAGAAAAAATTCGGATTTTTATTCAAAAGTAGGTTTTCTCACCGTCGTCCCCCTTCATATGACTAAAGATAGAATTTATTGACTTTTTGTAAAATATTTGGGGATTCTTTTCAGACGCGGAAGTTTTAAAAAACATTTTTCCATTACTTTTACAAGTATGGAGTGAACCCCATGCAGGCTTAGCCTACACCACCTAACACAATGGCGCCACTGGGTGGAGTTGAACCCGAGGCATCTGTCTGGGAGGCGAGAGTGCTAACCACTACACCACTGTACCGTGTCAACTGCTGCCATTAGAATGTCTGATGACTCCAATTTAGAAAAAATTCAGATTAATATTCAAAAGTAGGTTTTCTCACCGTCGTCCCCCTTCATATGACTAAAGATAGAATTTCATGACATTTGCAGAATATTTTGGCATTTTTTTCAGACTTGGAAGTTTAAAAAAAAAATTCCATTACTTTTACAAGTATGGAGTGAACCCCATGCAGGCTTAGCCTACACCACCTAACACAATGGCGCCACTGGGTGGAGTTGAACCCGAGGCATCTGTCTGGGAGGTGAGAGTGCTAACCACTACACCACTATACAATGTCAACTGCTGCCATTAGAATGTCTTATGACTCCAATTTAGAAAAAATTCGGATTTTTATTCAAAAGTAGGTTTTCTCACCGTCGTCCCCCTTCATATGACTAAAAATAGAATTTCAAGACATTTGCAGAATATTTTGGCATTTTTTTCAGACTTGGAAGTTTAAAAAAAAAATTCCATTACTTTTACAAGTATGGAGTGAACCCCATGCAGGCTAAGCCTACACCACCTAACACAGAGGCGCCACTGGGTGGAGTTGAACCCGAGGCATCTGTCTGGGAGGTGAGAGTGCTAACCACTACACCACTATACAATGTCCACTGCTGCCATTAGAATGTCTTATGACTCCAATTTAGAAAATATCCGGATTTTTATTTAAAAGTACGTTTTCTCACCGTCGTCCCCCTTCATATGACTAAAGATAGAATTTCATGACATTTGCAGAATATTTTGGCATTTTTTTCAGACTTGGAAGTTTAAAAAACGTTTTTTCCATTACTTTTACAAGTATGGAGTGAACCCCATGCAGGCTTAGCCTACACCACCTAACACAGAGACGCCACTGGGTGGAGTTGAACCCGAGGCATCTGTCTGGGAGGTGAGAGTGCTAACCACTACACCACTGTACCGTGTCAACTGCTGCCATTAGAATGTCTTATGACTCCAATTTAGAAAATATCCGGATTTTTATTTAAAAGTACGTTTTCTCACCGTCGTCCCCCTTCATATGACTAAAGATAGAATTTCATGACATTTGCAAAATATTTTGGCATTTTTTTCAGACTTGAAAGTTTAAAAAAAGTTTTTTCCATTACTTTTACAAGTATGGAGTGAATCCCATGCAGGCTTAGCCTACACCACCTAACACAGTGGGGCCACTGGGTGGAGTTGAACCCGAGGCATCTGTCTGGGAGGCGAGAATGCTAACCACTACACCACTGTACCGTATCAATTGCTGCCATTAGAATGTCTTATGACTCCAATTTAGAAAAAAATCACATTTTTATTCAAAAGTACGTTTTCTCAGCATCGTGCCCCTTCATATGACTAAAGATAGAATTTCATGACTTTTTTCAAAATATTTGGGGATTCCTTTTAGACTCTGAAGCTTAAAAAAACTTTTTTCCATTACTTTTAGAAGTATGTACTGAACCCCATGCAGGCTTAGCCTACACCACCTAACGCAGTGGCGCCACTGGGTGGAGTTGAACCCGAGGAATCTGTCTGGGAGGCAAGAGTGCTAACCACTACACCACTGTACCGTGTCAACTGCTGCCGTTAGAATGTCGTATGACTCCAATTTTGAAAAAATTCGGATTTTTATTCAAAAGTACGTTTTCTCAGCATCGTGCCCCTTCATATGACTAAAGATAGAATTTCATGACTTTTTGCAAAATATTTTGGCATTCTTTTCAGACTTGGAAGTTTAAAAAAAGTTTTTTCCATTACTTTTACAAGTATGGAGTGAACCCCATGCAGGCTAAGCCTACACCACCTAACACAGAGACGCCACTGGGTGGAGTTGAACCCGAGGCATCTGTCTGGGAGGTGAGAGTGCTAACCACTACACCACTGTACCGTGTCAACTGCTGTCGTTTGAATGTCTTATGACTCCAATTTAGAAAAAATTCAGATTTTTATTCAAAAGTACGTTTTCTCAGCATCGTGCCCCTTCATATGACTAAAGATAGAATTTCATGACTTTTTCCAAAATATTTGGGGATTCTTTTCAGACACTGAAGTATAAAAAAACTTTTTTCCATTACTTTTTTTAAGTATGGAGTGAAGCCCATGCAGGCTTAGCCTACACCACCTAACACAGTGGGGCCTCTGGGTGGAGTTGAACCCGAGGCATCTGTCTGGGAGGCGAGAATGCTAACCACTACACCACTGTACCCTATCAATTGCTGCCATTAGAATGTCTTATGACTCCAATTTAGAAAAAAATCACATTTTTATTCAAAAGTACGTTTTCTCAGCATCGTGCCCCTTAATATGACTAAAGATAGAATTTCATGACTTTCTTCAAAATATTTGGGGATTCCTTTTAGACTCTGAAGCTTAAAAAAACTTTTTTCCATTACTTTTAGAAGTATGTACTGAACCCCATGCAGGCTTAGCCTACACCACCTAACGCAGTGGCGCCACTGGGTGGAGTTGAACCCGAGGCATCTGTCTGGGAGGTGAGAGTGCTAACCACTACACCACTGTACCGTGTCAACTGCTGCCATTAGAATGTCTTATGACTCCAATTTAGAAAAAATTCAGATTAATATTCAAACGTACGTTTTCTCACCGTCGTCCCCCTTCATATGAATAAAGATAGAATTTCATGACTTTTTTCAAAATATTTGGGGATTCTTTTCAGACTCTGAAGTTTAAAAAAACTTTTTTCCATTACTTTTTTTAGTATTGGGTGAACCCCATGCAGGCTTAGCCTACACCACCTAACACAGTGGCGCCACTGGGTGGAGTTGAACCCGAGGCATCTGTCTGGCAGGCGAGAGTGCTAACCACTACACCACTGTACCCTATCAATTGCTGCCATTAGAATGTCTTATGACTCCAATTTAGAAAAAAATCACATTTTTATTCAATAGTACGTTTTCTCAGCATCGTGCCCCTTCATATGACTAAAGATAGAATTTCATGACTTTTTTCAAAATATTTGGGGATTCCTTTTAGACTCTGAAGCTTAAAAAAACTTTTTTCCATTACTTTTAGAAGTATGTACTGAACCCCATGCAGGCTTAGCCTACACCACCTAACGCAGTGGCGCCACTGGGTGGAGTTGAACCCGAGGCATCTGTCTGGGAGGTGAGAGTGCTAACCACTACACCACTGTACCGTGTCAACTGCTGCCATTAGAATGTCTTATGACTCCAATTTAGAAAAAATTCGGATTTTATTTCAAAAGTAGGTTTTCTCACCGTCGTCCCCCTTCATATGACTAAAGATAGAATTTCATGACATTTGCAGAATATTTTGGCATTTTTTTCAGACTTGGAAGTTTAAAAAAAGTTTTTTCCATTACTTTTACAAGTATGGAGTGAACCCCATGCAGGCTTAGCCTACACCACCTAACATAGTGGTGCCACTGGGTGGAGTTGAAACCGAGGCATCTGTCTGGGGGGCGAGAGTGATAACCACTACACCACTGTACCGTGTCAACTGCTGCCATTAGAATGTCTTATGACTCCAATTTAGAAAAAATTCGGATTTTTATTCAAAAGTAGGTTTTCTCACCGTCGTCCCCCTTCATATGACTAAAGATAGAATTTATTGACTTTTTGTAAAATATTTGGGGATTCTTTTCAGACGCGGAAGTTTTAAAAAACATTTTTCCATTACTTTTACAAGTATGGAGTGAACCCCATGCAGGCTTAGCCTACACCACCTAACACAATGGCGCCACTGGGTGGAGTTGAACCCGAGGCATCTGTCTGGGAGGCGAGAGTGCTAACCACTACACCACTGTACCGTGTCAACTGCTGCCATTAGAATGTCTGATGACTCCAATTTAGAAAAAATTCAGATTAATATTCAAACGTACGTTTTCTCACCATCGTCCCCCTTCATATGACTAAAGATACAATTTAATGACTTTTTGTAAAATATTTGGGGATTCTTTTCAGACGCGGAAGTTTTAAAAAACATTTTTCCATTACTTTTACAAGTATGGAGTGAACCCCATGCAGGCTTAGACTACACCACCTAACACAATGGCGCCACTGGGTGGAGTTGAACCCGAGGCATCTGTCTGGGAGGTGAGAGTGCTAACCACTACACCACTATACAATGTCCACTGCTGCCATTAGAATGTCTTATGACTCCAATTTAGAAAAAATTCGGATTTTTATTCAAAAGTAGGTTTTCTCACCGTCGTCCCCCTTCATATGACTAAAGATAGAATTTCATGACATTTGCAGAATATTTTGGCATTTTTTTCAGACTTGGAAGTTTAAAAAAAAAATTCCATTACTTTTACAAGTATGGAGTGAACCCCATGCAGGCTTAGCCTACACCACCTAACACAATGGCGCCACTGGGTGGAGTTGAACCCGAGGCATCTGTCTGGGAGGTGAGAGTGATAACCACTACACCACTATACAATGTCAACTGCTGCCATTAGAATGTCTTATGACTCCAATTTAGAAAAAATTCGGATTTTTATTCAAAAGTAGGTTTTCTCACCGTCGTCCCCCTTCATATGACTAAAAATAGAATTTCAAGACATTTGCAGAATATTTTGGCATTTTTTTCAGACTTGGAAGTTTAAAAAAAAATTCCATTACTTTTACAAGTATGGAGTGAACCCCATGCAGGCTTAGCCTACACCACCTAACACAATGGCGCCACTGGGTGGAGTTGAACCCGAGGCATCTGTCTGGGAGGTGAGAGTGCTAACCACTACACCACTATACAATGTCCACTGCTGCCATTAGAATGTCTTATGACTCCAATTTAGAAAAAATTCAGATTAATATTCAAACGTACGTTTTCTCACCGTCGTCCCCCTTCATATGACTAAAGATAGAATTTCATGACTTTTTTCAAAATATTTGGGGATTCTTTTCAGACTCTGAAGTTTAAAAAAACTTTTTTCCATTACTTTTTTTAGTATTGGGTGAACCCCATGCAGGCTTAGCCTACACCACCTAACACAGTGGCGCCACTGGGTGGAGTTGAACCCGAGGCATCTGTCTGGCAGGCGAGAGTGCTAACCACTACACCACTGTACCCTATCAATTGCTGCCATTAGAATGTCTTATGACTCCAATTTAGAAAAAAATCACATTTTTATTCAAAAGTACGTTTTCTCACCGTCGTCCCCCTTCATATGACTAAAGATAGAATTTATTGACTTTTTGTAAAATATTTGGGGATTCTTTTCAGACGCGGAAGTTTTAAAAAACATTTTTCCATTACTTTTACAAGTATGGAGTGAACCCCATGCAGGCTTAGCCTACACCACCTAACACAATGGCGCCACTGGGTGGAGTTGAACCCGAGGCATCTGTCTGGGAGGTGAGAGTGCTAACCACTACACCACTATACAATGTCCACTGCTGCCATTAGAATGTCTTATGACTCCAATTTAGAAAAAATTCGGATTTTTATTCAAAAGTAGGTTTTCTCACCGTCGTCCCCCTTCATATGACTAAAGATAGAATTTCATGACATTTGCAGAATATTTTGGCATTTTTTTCAGACTTGGAAGTTTAAAAAAAAATTTTTCCATTACTTTTACAAGTATGGAGTGAACCCCATGCAGGCTTAGCCTACACCACCTAACACAGAGACGCCACTGGGTGGAGTTGAACCCGAGGCATCTGTCTGGGAGGTGAGAGTGCTAACCACTACACCACTGTACCGTGTCAACTGCTGCCATTAGAATGTCTTATGACTCCAATTTAGAAAATATCCGGATTTTTATTTAAAAGTACGTTTTCTCACCGTCGTCCCCCTTCATATGACTAAAGATAGAATTTCATGACATTTGCAAAATATTTTGGCATTTTTTTCAGACTTGAAAGTTTAAAAAAAGTTTTTTCCATTACTTTTACAAGTATGGAGTGAATCCCATGCAGGCTTAGCCTACACCACCTAACACAGTGGGGCCACTGGGTGGAGTTGAACCCGAGGCATCTGTCTGGGAGGCGAGAATGCTAACCACTACACCACTGTACCCTATCAATTGCTGCCATTAGAATGTCTTATGACTCCAATTTAGAAAAAAATCACATTTTTATTCAAAAGTACGTTTTCTCAGCATCGTGCCCCTTCATATGACTAAAGATAGAATTTCATGACTTTTTTCAAAATATTTGGGGATTCCTTTTAGACTCTGAAGCTTAAAAAAACTTTTTTCCATTACTTTTAGAAGTATGTACTGAACCCCATGCAGGCTTAGCCTACACCACCTAACGCAGTGGCGCCACTGGGTGGAGTTGAACCCGAGGCATCTGTCTGGGAGGCAAGAGTGCTAACCACTACACCACTGTACCGTGTCAACTGCTGCCGTTAGAATGTCGTATGACTCCAATTTTGAAAAAATTCGGATTTTTATTCAAAAGTACGTTTTCTCAGCATCGTGCCCCTTCATATGACTAAAGATAGAATTTCATGACTTTTTGCAAAATATTTTGGCATTCTTTTCAGACTTGGAAGTTTAAAAAAAGTTTTTTCCATTACTTTTACAAGTATGGAGTGAACCCCATGCAGGCTAAGCCTACACCACCTAACACAGAGACGCCACTGGGTGGAGTTGAACCCGAGGCATCTGTCTGGGAGGTGAGAGTGCTAACCACTACACCACTGTACCGTGTCAACTGCTGTCGTTTGAATGTCTTATGACTCCAATTTAGAAAAAATTCAGATTTTTATTCAAAAGTACGTTTTCTCAGCATCGTGCCCCTTCTTATGACTAAAGATAGAATTTCATGACTTTTTCCAAAATATTTGGGGATTCTTTTCAGACACTGAAGTATAAAAAAACTTTTTTCCATTACTTTTTTTAAGTATGGAGTGAAGCCCATGCAGGCTTAGCCTACACCACCTAACACAGTGGGGCCACTGGGTGGAGTTGAACCCGAGGCATCTGTCTGGGAGGCGAGAATGCTAACCACTACACCACTGTACCCTATCAATTGCTGCCATTAGAATGTCTTATGACTCCAATTTAGAAAAAAATCACATTTTTATTCAAAAGTACGTTTTCTCAGCATCGTGCCCCTTAATATGACTAAAGATAGAATTTCATGACTTTCTTCAAAATATTTGGGGATTCCTTTTAGACTCTGAAGCTTAAAAAAACTTTTTTCCATTACTTTTAGAAGTATGTACTGAACCCCATGCAGGCTTAGCCTACACCACCTAACGCAGTGGCGCCACTGGGTGGAGTTGAACCCGAGGCATCTGTCTGGGAGGTGAGAGTGCTAACCACTACACCACTGTACCGTGTCAACTGCTGCCATTAGAATGTCTTATGACTCCAATTTAGAAAAAATTCAGATTAATATTCAAACGTACGTTTTCTCACCGTCGTCCCCCTTCATATGAATAAAGACAGAATTTCATGACTTTTTTCAAAATATTTGGGGATTCTTTTCAGACTCTGAAGTTTAAAAAAACTTTTTTCCATTACTTTTTTTAGTATTGGGTGAACCCCATGCAGGCTTAGCCTACACCACCTAACACAGTGGCGCCACTGGGTGGAGTTGAACCCGAGGCATCTGTCTGGCAGGCGAGAGTGCTAACCACTACACCACTGTACCCTATCAATTGCTGCCATTAGAATGTCTTATGACTCCAATTTAGAAAAAAATCACATTTTTATTCAAAAGTACGTTTTCTCAGCATCGTGCCCCTTCATATGACTAAAGATAGAATTTCATGACTTTTTTCAAAATATTTGGGGATTCCTTTTAGACTCTGAAGCTTAAAAAAACTTTTTTCCATTACTTTTAGAAGTATGTACTGAACCCCATGCAGGCTTAGCCTACACAACCTAACGCAGTGGCGCCACTGGGTGGAGTTGAACCCGAGGCATCTGTCTGGGAGGTGAGAGTGCTAACCACTACACCACTGTACCGTGTCAACTGCTGCCATTAGAATGTCTTATGACTCCAATTTAGAAAAAATTCGGATTTTTATTCAAAAGTAGGTTTTCTCACCGTCGTCCCCCTTCATATGACTAAAGATAGAATTTCATGACATTTGCAGAATATTTTGGCATTTTTTTCAGACTTGGAAGTTTAAAAAAAGTTTTTTCCATTACTTTTACAAGTATGGAGTGAACCCCATGCAGGCTTAGCCTACACCACCTAACACAGAGACGCCACTGGGTGGAGTTGAACCCGAGGCATCTGTCTGGGAGGTGAGAGTGCTAACCACTACACCACTGTACCGTGTCAACTGCTGCCATTAGAATGTCTTATGACTCCAATTTAGAAAATATCCGGATTTTTATTTAAAAGTACGTTTTCTCACCGTCGTCCCCCTTCATATGACTAAAGATAGAATTTCATGACATTTGCAAAATATTTTGGCATTTTTTTCAGACTTGAAAGTTTAAAAAAAGTTTTTTCCATTACTTTTAGAAGTATGTACTGAACCCCATGCAGGCTTAGCCTACACCACCTAACGCAGTGGCGCCACTGGGTGGAGTTGAACCCGAGGCATCGGTCTGGGAGGCAAGAGTGCTAACCACTACACCACTGTACCGTGTCAACTGCTGCCGTTAGAATGTCGTATGACTCCAATTTTGAAAAAATTCGGATTTTTATTCAAAAGTACGTTTTCTCAGCATCGTGCCCCTTCATATGACTAAAGATAGAATTTCATGACTTTTTGCAAAATATTTTGGCATTCTTTTCAGACTTGGAAGTTTAAAAAAAGTTTTTTCCATTACTTTTACAAGTATGGAGTGAACCCCATGCAGGCTAAGCCTACACCACCTAACACAGAGACGCCACTGGGTGGAGTTGAACCCGAGGCATCTGTCTGGGAGGTGAGAGTGCTAACCACTACACCACTGTACCGTGTCAACTGCTGTCGTTTGAATGTCTTATGACTCCAATTTAGAAAAAATTCAGATTTTTATTCAAAAGTACGTTTTCTCAGCATCGTGCCCCTTCATATGACTAAACATAGAATTTCATGACTTTTTCCAAAATATTTGGGGATTCTTTTCAGACATTGAAGTATAAAAAAACTTTTTTCCATTACTTTTTTTAAGTATGGAGTGAAGCCCATGCAGGCTTAGCCTACACCACCTAACACAGTGGGGCCACTGGGTGGAGTTGAACCCGAGGCATCTGTCTGGGAGGCGAGAATGCTAACCACTACACCACTGTACCCTATCAATTGCTGCCATTAGATTGTCTTATGACTCCAATTTAGAAAAAAATCACATTTTTATTCAAAAGAACGTTTTCTCAGCATCGTGCCCCTTCATCTGACTAAAGATAGAATTTCATGACTTTTTTCAAAATATTTGGGGATTCCTTTTAGACTCTGAAGCTTAAAAAAACTTTTTTCCATTACTTTTAGAAGTATGTACTGAACCCCATGCAGGCTTAGCCTACACCACCTAACGCAGTGGCGCCACTGGGTGGAGTTGAACCCGAGGCATCTGTCTGGGAGGTGAGAGTGCTAACCACTACACCACTGTACCGTGTCAACTGCTGCCATTAGAATGTCTTATGACTCCAATTTAGAAAATATCCGGATTTTTATTTAAAAGTACGTTTTCTCACCGTCGTCCCCCTTCATATGACTAAAGATAGAATTTCATGACATTTGCAAAATATTTTGGCATTTTTTTCAGACTTGAAAGTTTAAAAAAAGTTTTTTCCATTACTTTTACAAGTATGGAGTGAAGCCCATGCAGGCTTAGCCTACACCACCTAACACAGTGGGGCCACTGGGTGGAGTTGAACCCGAGGCATCTGTCTGGGAGGCGAGAATGCTAACCACTACACCACTGTACCCTATCAATTGCTGCCATTAGAATGTCTTATGACTCCAATTTAGAAAAAAATCACATTTTTATTCAAAAGTACGTTTTCTCAGCATCGTGCCCCTTCATATGACTAAAGATAGAATTTCATGACTTTTTGCAAAATATTTTGGCATTCTTTTCAGACTTGGAAGTTTAAAAAAAGTTTTTTCCATTACTTTTACAAGTATGGAGTGAACCCCATGCAGGCTAAGCCTACACCACCTAACACAGAGACGCCACTGGGTGGAGTTGAACCCGAGGCATCTGTCTGGGAGGTGAGAGTGCTAACCACTACACCACTGTACCGTGTCAACTGCTGTCGTTTGAATGTCTTATGACTCCAATTTAGAAAAAATTCAGATTTTTATTCAAAAGTACGTTTTCTCAGCATCGTGCCCCTTCATATGACTAAAGATAGAATTTCATGACTTTTTCCAAAATATTTGGGGATTCTTTTCAGACACTGAAGTATAAAAAAACTTTTTTCCATTACTTTTTTTAAGTATGGAGTGAAGCCCATGCAGGCTTAGCCTACACCACCTAACACAGTGGGGCCACTGGGTGGAGTTGAACCCGAGGCATCTGTCTGGGAGGCGAGAATGCTAACCACTACACCACTGTACCCTATCAATTGCTGCCATTAGAATGTCTTATGACTCCAATTTAGAAAAAAATCACATTTTTATTCAAAAGTACGTTTTCTCAGCATCGTGCCCCTTAATATGACTAAAGATAGAATTTCATGACTTTCTTCAAAATATTTGGGGATTCCTTTTAGACTCTGAAGCTTAAAAAAACTTTTTTCCATTACTTTTAGAAGTATGTACTGAACCCCATGCAGGCTTAGCCTACACCACCTAACGCAGTGGCGCCACTGGGTGAAGTTGAACCCGAGGCATCTGTCTGGGAGGTGAGAGTGCTAACCACTACACCACTGTACCGTGTCAACTGCTGCCATTAGAATGTCTTATGACTCCAATTTAGAAAATATCCGGATTTTTATTTAAAAGTACGTTTTCTCACCGTCGTCCCCCTTCATATGACTAAAGATAGAATTTCATGACATTTGCAAAATATTTTGGCATTTTTTTCAGACTTGAAAGTTTAAAAAAACTTTTTTCCATTACTTTTAGAAGTATGTACTGAACCCCATGCAGGCTTAGCCTACACCACCTAACGCAGTGGCGCCACTGGGTGGAGTTGAACCCGAGGCATCGGTCTGGGAGGCAAGAGTGCTAACCACTACACCACTGTACCGTGTCAACTGCTGCCGTTAGAATGTCGTATGACTCCAATTTTGAAAAAATTCGGATTTTTATTCAAAAGTACGTTTTCTCAGCATCGTGCCCCTTCATATGACTAAAGATAGAATTTCATGACTTTTTGCAAAATATTTTGGCATTCTTTTCAGACTTGGAAGTTTAAAAAAAGTTTTTTCCATTACTTTTACAAGTATGGAGTGAACCCCATGCAGGCTAAGCCTACACCACCTAACACAGAGACGCCACTGGGTGGAGTTGAACCCGAGGCATCTGTCTGGGAGGTGAGAGTGCTAACCACTACACCACTGTACCGTGTCAACTGCTGTCGTTTGAATGTCTTATGACTCCAATTTAGAAAAAATTCAGATTTTTATTCAAAAGTACGTTTTCTCAGCATCGTGCCCCTTCATATGACTAAACATAGAATTTCATGACTTTTTCCAAAATATTTGGGGATTCTTTTCAGACACTGAAGTATAAAAAAACTTTTTTCCATTACTTTTTTTAAGTATGGAGTGAAGCCCATGCAGGCTTAGCCTACACCACCTAACACAGTGGGGCCACTGGGTGGAGTTGAACCCGAGGCATCTGTCTGGGAGGCGAGAATGCTAACCACTACACCACTGTACCCTATCAATTGCTGCCATTAGAATGTCTTATGACTCCAATTTAGAAAAAAATCACATTTTTATTCAAAAGTACGTTTTCTCAGCATCGTGCCCCTTCATATGACTAAAGATAGAATTTCATGACTTTCTTCAAAATATTTGGGGATTCCTTTTAGACTCTGAAGCTTAAAAAAACTTTTTTCCATTACTTTTAGAAGTATGTACTGAACCCCATGCAGGCTTAGCCTACACCACCTAACGCAGTGGCGCCACTGGGTGGAGTTGAACCCGAGGCATCTGTCTGGGAGGCAAGAGTGCTAACCACTACACCACTGTACCGTGTCAACTGCTGCCGTTAGAATGTCGTATGACTCCAATTTTGAAAAAATTCGGATTTTTATTCAAAAGTACGTTTTCTCAGCATTGTGCCCCTTCATATGACTAAAGATAGAATTTCATGACTTTTTGCAAAATATTTTGGCATTCTTTTCAGACTTGGAAGTTTAAAAAAAGTTTTTTCCATTACTTTTACAAGTATGGAGTGAAGCCCATGCAGGCTTAGCCTACACCACCTAACACAGTGGGGCCACTGGGTGGAGTTGAACCCGAGGCATCTGTCTGGGAGGCGAGAATGCTAACCACTACACCACTGTACCCTATCAATTGCTGCCATTAGATTGTCTTATGACTCCAATTTAGAAAAAAATCACATTTTTATTCAAAAGAACGTTTTCTCAGCATCGTGCCCCTTCATCTGACTAAAGATAGAATTTCATGACTTTTTTCAAAATATTTGGGGATTCCTTTTAGACTCTGAAGCTTAAAAAAACTTTTTTCCATTACTTTTAGAAGTATGTACTGAACCCCATGCAGGCTTAGCCTACACCACCTAACGCAGTGGCGCCACTGGGTGGAGTTGAACCCGAGGCATCTGTCTGGGAGGTGAGAGTGCTAACCACTACACCACTGTACCGTGTCAACTGCTGCCATTAGAATGTCTTATGACTCCAATTTAGAAAATATCCGGATTTTTATTTAAAAGTACGTTTTCTCACCGTCGTCCCCCTTCATATGACTAAAGATAGAATTTCATGACATTTGCAAAATATTTTGGCATTTTTTTCAGACTTGAAAGTTTAAAAAAAGTTTTTTCCATTACTTTTACAAGTATGGAGTGAAGCCCATGCAGGCTTAGCCTACACCACCTAACACAGTGGGGCCACTGGGTGGAGTTGAACCCGAGGCATCTGTCTGGGAGGCGAGAATGCTAACCACTACACCACTGTACCCTATCAATTGCTGCCATTAGAATGTCTTATGACTCCAATTTAGAAAAAAATCACATTTTTATTCAAAAGTACGTTTTCTCAGCATCGTCCCCCTTCATATGACTAAAGATAGAATTTCATGACATTTGCAAAATATTTTGGCATTTTTTTCAGACTTGGAAGTTTAAAAAAAGTTTTTTCCATTACTTTTACAAGTATGGAGTGAACCCCATGCAGGCTAAGCCTACACCACCTAACACAGAGGCACCACTGGGTGGAGTTGAACCCGAGGCATCTGTCTGGGAGGCGAGAGTGCTAACCACTACACATCTGGATCGTATCAATTGCTGCCATTAGAATGTCTTATGACTCCAATTTAGAAAATATCCGGATTTTTATTTAAAAGTACGTTTTCTCACCGTCGTCCCCCTTCATATGACTAAAGATAGAATTTCATGACATTTGCAAAATATTTTGGCATTTTTTTCAGACTTGTAAGTTTAAAAAAAGTTTTTTGCCGTGTACCGTGTCAACTGCTGTCGTTAGAATGTCTTATGACTCCAATTTAGAAGAAATTCAGATTTTTATCTGATGGCCTACGTCGCCCCCGGCAAATCGAAAGGGAGCTGGGTTCAGATTCCCGGACCTGGAGTGGCGGAGACAGGCGCCGCGAGGGGCCTGTAAGGGAAGTAAGGGAAGTCGGCAAATCAGATCCGTAACTTCGGGATAAGGATTGGCTCTAAGGGCTGGGTCGGTCGGGCCGGGGTGCGATGCGGGGCTGGCTCCGTGTCGCGGCTGGGGGAGCCGCCGTCTCGTCCGCTGTCTCATGGTCGCCCGCCGGAAGC